>NC_057807.1:288170988-288176120 GCF_018294505.1 Triticum aestivum
GGGCTCCTCTGGCCCAACTCTGATGCTCCGTGGGCTTCTTCTGGTCCAAAAAATAATCACCTTAAATTTTCTCTGTTTGATATTCTTTTTCTACGAAACTCAAAAACAAGGAAAAAACAGAAACTGGCACTGGGCTCTAGGTTAATAGGTTAGTCTCAAAAATCATATAAAATAGCATATAAAACATCCAAGATGGATAATATAATAGCATGGAACAATAAAAAATTATAGATACGTTGGAGACGTATGAAGCATCCCCAAGCTTAATTCCTGGTCGTCCTCGAGTAGGTAAATGGTAACAACAGAATTTTTGATGTGGAATGCTACCTAACATATTTATCAATGTAATCTTCTCTATTGTGGGAAGAATATTCAGATCCATAAGATTTCAAAACAAAAGTTTAATATTGACATAAAAACAATAATACTTCAAGCATACTAATAAAGCAATTATGTCTTCTCAAAATAACATGGCCAAAGAAAGCTATCCTTACAAAATCTAGTCTGGCTATGCTCCATCTTCATCACACAAAATATTCAAATCATGCACAACCGTGATGACAAGCCAAATCAATTGTTTCATACTTTTGATGTTCTCGAACTTTTTCAACTTTCATGCAATACATGAGCGTGAGCCATGGACATATCACTATAGGTGGAATAGAATATGGTGGTTGTGGAGAAGACAAAAAGAAGGAGATAGTCTCACATCAACTAGGCGTATCAATGGGCTATGGAGATGCCCATCAATAGTTATCAATGTGAGTGAGTAGGGATTGCCATGCAATGGATGCACTATAGCTATAAGTTTATGAAAGCTCAAAAGAAAACTAAGTGGGTGTGCATCCAACTCGCTTGCTCACGAAGACCTAGGGCAATTTGAGGAAGCCCATCATTGGAATATACAAGCCAAGTTCTATAATGAAAAATTCCCACTAGTATATGAAAGTGACAACATAGGAGACTCTCTAACATAAAGATCATGGTGCTACTTTGAAGCACAAGTGTGGTAAAAGGATAGTAGCATTGCCCCTTCTCTCGTTTTCTCTCATTTTTTTCTTTTTTTCTTTTTTCTTTTTTTGGCCTCTTTTTTTTAATTATTTTTCGTCCGGAGTCTCATCCCGACTTGTGGGGAAATCATAGTCTCCATCATCCTTTCCTCACTGGGACAATGCTTTAATAATGAAGATCATCACACTTTTATTTACTTACAACTCAACAATTACAACTCGATACTTAGAACAAAATATGACTCTATAAGAATGCCTCCGGCGGTGTACCGGGAAGTGCAATGAATCAAGAGTGACATGTATGAAAGAATTATGAACGGTGGCTTTGCCACAAATACGATGTCAACTACATGATCATGCAAAGCAATATGACACTGATGAAGCGTGTCATAATAAATAGAACGGTGGAAAGTTGCATGGCAATATATCCCGGAATGGCTATGGAAATGCCATAATAGGTAGGTATGGTGGCTATTTTGAGGAAGGTAAATGGTGGGTGTACGGTACCGGCGAAAGTTGCGGTGTACTAGAGAGGCTAGCAATGGTGGAAGGTTGAGAGTGCGTATAATCCATGGACTCAACATTAGTCATAAAGAACTCACATACTTATTGCAAAAATCTATTAGTAATTGAAACAAAGTACTACGCGCATGATCCTAGGGAGATAGATTGGTAGGAAAAGACCATTGCTCGTCCCCGACCGCCACTCATAAGGAAGACAATCAAGAAATAAATCATGCTCCGACTTCATCACATAACGGCTCACCATACGTGCATGCTACGGGAATCACAAACTTTAACAAAAGTATCTCTCAAATTCACAACTACTCACTAGCATGACTCTAATATCACCATCTTCATATCTCAAAACAATCATAAAGAATCAAACTTCTCATAGTATTCGATGCACTTTATACGAAAGTTTCTATTATATCCCTCTTGGATGCCTATCATATTAGGACTAAATTTATAACCAAAGCAAATTAACATGCTGTTTAAAGACTCTCAAAATAATATAAGTGAAGCATGAGAGTTCATAAATTTCTTCCAAATAAAACCACCGCCATGCTCTAAAAAGATAAAAATGAAGCACTAGAGAAAATGACAAACTACTCCAAAAGATATAAGTGAATATCAATGAGTAGTTGAATAATTATGTAACTACATGAAGACTCTCTAACATTTATGAATTTTGATCTTAATATTTTATTCAAGCAGCAAGCAAAACAAAATAAAATAAAATGACACTCCAAGCAAAACACATATCATGTGGTAAATAAAAATATAGCGTCAAGTAAAGTTACCGATGAACAAAGACGAAAGAGGGGATGCCATCCGGGGCACCCCCAAGCTTAGTTGCTTGGTTATACTTGAATATTACCTCGGGGTGACTTGGGAATCCCCAAGCTTAGGCTCTTGCCACTCCTTATTTTGTAGTCCATCGAAACTTTACCCAAAACTTGAAAACTTCACAACACAAAACTCAACAGAAAATCTTATGAGCTTCGTTAGTATAAGAAAATAAATCACCACTTAGGTACTGTTGTGAACTCATTCTAAATTCATATTGGTGTTATATATACTGTATTCCAACTTCTCCATGGTTCATACCCTCCGATACTACTCATAGATTCATCAAAATAAGCAAACAACACATAGAAAACAGAATCTGTCAAAAACAGAACAATCTGTAGTAATCCAGAAACTTTCCACAATTCTGTAACTCCAAAAATTCTGAAAATTAGGAAAATATAGGAATTTTGTATATCAATCTTGTGTAAAAATTGAAGATCAAAAGCACGTTCCAGTGAATTTTCACATTTCCTGGACTGAGCACAAAAGTTTATGTTTTTGCACAGAATCAAGTCAACTATCATCTACACTATCCCAAAGGCTTTACTTGGCACTTTGTTGAAACAAAAGCTATAAAACATGATTACTACAGTAGCATAATCATGTGAACACACAAAAACAGTAGGGGTAAATATTGAGTTGTCTCCCAACAAGCGCTTTTCTTTAATGCCTTTTAGCTAGGCATGATGATTTCAATGATGCTCACAAAAAAGATAAGAATTTAAACATAATGGGAGCATTATGAAGCATAAGACTAGCACATTTAAGTCTAACCCACTTCCTATTAATAGGTATTTTGTGAGCAAACAACTTATGGCAACAAGAATCAACTTGCATAGGGAGGCAAAACAAGCATAACTTCAAAACTTTCAACACATAGAGAGGAAATTTGATATTATTGCAACTCCTACAAGCATATATTCCTCCCTCATAAATTTTTTCAGTAGCATCATGAATGAATTCAACAATATAACATCACATAAAGCATTCTTTTCATGATCCCCAAGCATAGAAAATTTACTACTCTCCACATAAGCAAATTTCTTCTCATTCGGAATATTGGGAGCATCATAAGAAACTCGAATACTATAAATTGTTTCCACATTAAAAGAGTAATGTTCATAAAAATGGTAATCATAATCATGAAAAGTTTTATAAATATAATCATCACTACTTTTTATAACATAAATATCATCACAATAATCATCATAAGTAGCAACTTTATTCTCATCATAATCAATTGAAACCTCTTCCAAGATAATGGAATCATTACTAAATAAAGTCATGACCTCTCCAAATACACTTCAATAATTATCACAATAAGATTCAACACCCTCCAAAATAGTGGGATCATTACTTCCTAAAGTTGACACTCTTCCAAACCCACTTTCATCAATATAATCATCATAAATAGGAGGCATGCTATCATCATAATAAATTTGCATATCAAAACTTGGGAGGCTAAAAATATCATCTTCAATAAGCATAGCATCCCCAAGCTTGGGGCAATCATTAATTGCAGCAAATAAATTCCCAAATATGTCATTTTCATCAAACATAGCATCCCTAAGCTTGGGCCTTTGCATATCATAAGCATAATCACTCTCATTATTAATAATATGGATAGCACCAATAGTATAGCAATTATTATTGTCGGATTTCGGGTTCCGCAAACCCTTGATAGGTTCGAACTCTGGGGTGTGTGCGGAGATCTCAACCTACCCAGCCTGCCTACTCACGATCCTCACGGCCTAGCGCATCGAGCTCAAAGGAATAGAGAGACACATTAGTTTATCCTGGTTTGGGCCACCTTGCGGTGTAATACCCTACTCCATCTTTGTGGTGGATTGCCTCGAGGGGCTGAGGATGAACTAATATAGTGGATGAACAACCTCGGGAGGTGAGGTGTTCTTGAGCTCAAGTGAGCTGGTGAAGGAGGAATGGCTTTGCTCCGTTCGGATCTCTCTCCCCTTCTATGGTGGTGGCTAAGTCCTATTTATAGTGGCCTTGGTCCTCTTCCCAAATGTTGGCAGGAAGGGATCCCACAACGGCTGGATTTGAAGGGGGACGAGAAGTACATCCTATACTGACTAAAGTGGTCTTCGCCTGGAAAAGCCTCTGGTCATGACGCTGCGGTGGACTCGGCAATGACCTCCGTCTTGCCGTCTTGGCGGTCTTGGTCTTGTTGCACCAAAATGGAAACCCTTGGTTGATTCCTTGGGACTCTGCGCCTACTGCTTGCACTACAAAAAAAAGACACATCCATGACATTTTGGGTCGAACAATTTTTTCTGTCATACTTATGACACTTCTATGACGAAAATTGTGACAAAACCAGGTATCATCATAGATGCGGTGGGCTCCTACTTCTATGACAAAAAATCATGACAGGAAATGGGATTTTCGTTCTGGGCGGGCTGGAGACGCAGCTGCAGGACATTCTTTGGGCCGTCCATGACAAAAAAACCATGGTAGAAGCGAGGGCGAGGAAAATATAGGGGTGTTCCCGGTTACGGTGGGTGGTCGGGGCCGAGCGATGCACGGAGGTTTGCACGTTTCTCTCGTACACGCACATGCGTGGGTGCAAGGCGTTGGGCTCTAACTGAACCCGAGCGAGGCGTTCGCCTACCGAACCCAAGCAATTGCACTACAGGCTACACGTTACTGAACCCGAGCGATCGATCGATGGCTAACTAAACCCGATCAAGCAATTCCTTCGCGACTGTTGCTAACTGAAGCCGATCGATGCTGCCTCTGGATGAACAGTGA
>NC_057807.1:288176423-288190292 GCF_018294505.1 Triticum aestivum
GGAGGGCTGGATGAACAGGACCCCGTGGAGGGAAGGTTGAACAGTAGCCGGTGGAGGGCTGGTTGAACAGTAGCCGGTGGAGGGATGGATGAACAGTAGCCCGTGGAGGGGTGGTTGAACAGGACCCCGTGGAGACGGCTGGTTAAACAATAGCCGGTAGAGGAGTGTGCGGTGGAGGCTGGATGAACAGGAGCCCGTGGATGAACAGTCGCAGGTGGAGGCTGGAGGAGGTCGACGGTGGATGAACAGTAGCCCGTGGAGGCTGGAGGAGGTCGACGGTGGAGATGAACAGTATCCTGTGGAGTCCCGTTTTGCGGTACGCCACACCCCTCCCGATGAACAAGACCCCCGTTTCGACCGTAGCGCTCGAACACAAGTCTGTTTCCTCCGTTTTGCGGTACGCCACACCCCTCCCGATCAACAGGACCCCGTTTCAACCGTAGGAGGTCCAACATAAGTCCGTTTCCTCCATTTTGCAGTACGCCAGACCCCTCCTGATGAACAGGATCCCATTTTGACCATGGCCGGTCGAACACAAGGCCGTCTCCTCTGTTCTGCGGTACGCCAGGCCTCATTTCCATCGGCTGTTCTGTCCAAGCCGGTTGCCTCCCGATGAACACCACACATTCCGTTGCCTCTCGATGAACACGACGCATTCTGTTGCCTCCCCATGAACACGAGATGATGCAGTTTCTCCATTCCGACCCAGCCATGTACATGAGCCCTGGCCATATGTATGCGTGAGTAGGCATTCTAGACCCCGCCCGTATGTACGTATGTGGCCGTTTTTCTTTCTTGGACCCTGGCCGTTGTACGTACATGTACATGCTACGTGCGCGCCTCTATTACGACACGTGCGCGCCTCTACACCGACCAGTATGTACGTACACGTTCGCGACCAGAATGACAATGCTACGTATGCTTCGACCAGGTGGGTCCGACTGTGAGGCACTTCCTTGCGTGCGAAGATGTTGCTGGTGGGTCCCAGCAGTCAGGGGGCGAATTGTTTTTTGCCTGTAACATGGACGCACTTCCTTGCGTGCGAAGATGTAGCTGGTGGGTCATTTTTTTTGCGTGTAACATGGACGCACTTCCTTGCGTGCGAAGATGTAGCTGGTGAGTCCCAGCAGTCAGGGGGGAAACATTTTTTTTCACGAAATACAGTGGCCCGTTCGATGGGTCCCTGCTGTCAGGTGGAGGAATCATTATTTTGCGTGTAATAAGGAGGCACTTCCTTGCTGCAGCCGTGGACCCAGCTGACATCATCTCCACGTATAGTACTCTTCTGATGGAAGTCATTCCTTGACCATGTTGACCACACCACGCCGAGAGCACCAGGGCGGTGGATGACGGCGAGGCCTAGGAAGGGGATGACGCGGAGCCAGGGAAGATGCGGCAGTGGAAGCCCGCGCGGAGAGGAGTATGAGGGTTCACTGGTTTGGCTGCGGTGTGAGGTTACCATCACCGCAGAATAACAGGGGGTGAGGGTGAGTAGAGGGATGCCCTGGCCAGCGGTGGGAGTAGTAGGGGGCGGTGAGGCCTGCGCGGCTGCACAACCGGCCACGGGAGGCGGGAGCAGGCGGTCCCACCGACACTGGATTTGACGGCTGGAGTAAGAAGATCAGAGATTGAAGAAATATAACGTTCGTTGGATTGACATCCAACGGTTACATCAGCTAGAATCGTTTGTAGACGTATATAATAACTAAAAAAATCTTGCATACACGTCAACTTAATAGGCCCACAAGTCAGACCATTCCCTATTTTTTTAATAATTTATATATAGCTCATTGCAACCTCTTATGCAATTTATTGCAGTCCGTTTTTTGTTGGCCAGGGCCAGGGTTAAAAATTTAAATGAAATTTCACATATTTCTGTGGGTTCCAAACTATTTTTAATACCGAAATGTCGAGCCAGATTTAAAGTACTTTGAAGATATATTTAAATTAGGTTAAAGCCAATTGAAATAGGAATCTGAAAATGTGAAAAAATTAAGAAATTGTAAAGTAATTGTCAATTTGTCATCTATTTTTATATTTACAACCCATTTCATATTACTTTTAAGATTTGCAGGCGTCTTGAAAGAGTTGCAGTCCATTAGGGCATAGAAAAATAAGTAGGCCTAGATTGGGTATTCTTCAGAAAATAAACTGGGCTCATTTTCACAAAGAA
This sequence comes from Triticum aestivum, assembly GCF_018294505.1. Taxonomy (NCBI): domain Eukaryota; kingdom Viridiplantae; phylum Streptophyta; class Magnoliopsida; order Poales; family Poaceae; genus Triticum; species Triticum aestivum. The sequence goes on from NC_057807.1 coordinate 288,178,597, forward strand.
AAAATAGCTGGACTGGTCATATGGTGAACATAAAATATAAGCCTGGGCTAGACGGGCCACAGCCCAGTTGAAACCCTGCTCTGTCTCAACAATAACAAAAAAATACTGCTCGAGCAGCTACGTCCCAGGTGTCACCTGATCTTGTGCTGCTCTCTTGTCTATTGACTATATACGCTCATAATGTCGTGGGTCCCAGATGTCAAGAAACCACTAGGAGGAAGCATTTTCTTTTTCCATACGCTGACATGGTGGGCCCATACTGTCATCATCTCCACGTACTTCTGCCGATTCCTGTTGTTTGTTGACCATGTTGACAACACGAGAGGGCGGCGCCACGGCAAGCGCACCAAAGCACGCGGAGGACGACGACGAGGCCTCGGACATCGGTGTTAACGATTTAGGAGACGGTGGGGCGGTGATGTGTGCGCTAAGGCGCAGCCAGCAGTGGGAGGCGGAAGCAGGCGGCCCCGCCGGCGCTGGTTTGGTTTTGGCGGCTGGAGGAAGACAGGAGTGAATGAACACGACAAACTGTAAAAGCAGCAGGAGTACATAACAACCTTAACTGAAACCATCAGGGGCACTTAACAACCATAGCTGAAAGAAGTATGAGTACTTATACAGGTTCAACTGTACAAAGCACACCTCGAACATTGCTACTTTGCCTACAGTTAACCAAGGGTGAGGCCGCCAAGCCCCAGGACAAGGCTTAGGTGCCACCCCGTGCATCCACAACCTTCAGAAAGCGGCTTCATCTCGCAATGTGGTCAATAAACAGGATATTCATCCTTTAGAGCCATGGAAAAGCAGGAACATAATCTTCTGTCCTATTCTACAAGATGGATGGGCCTTCATTATTTGAGACCACCCATGAATAAGTATCTTTTCACCTCCAAGGGGAATGGAGTAGGTCGACATAAACATCATGTTGTGACCAAGTGCAAGTCTGACCCGACCATGGTCAGGCATCTGTATAGGAACAATAGAACTATGCAGTTTCAGTTTCAAGAAGATCTCAATTGTAAAACTGTGTATAAGCAATAGTTTATGAACAACATATATAACAAAAAACAGCCCGTACCATAAGTTGCTCGACACAGTTGGACCTGTTCAACGAGTGAAGCAGTGGCACACATATCCCACGTGGCCTTCCACCATTGAAACGCCCCACAAGGACCTCAAGACGATCAATAAAGTGTAGGAACTTGTGGATGTCGTCCGAGTCAACTTCAGTGCCATCAGTAACAGCTGAGTTCTTACAGAATAACAAACGAGCAGCCTGCTTAACTCTGAAAAAACCTACACGTGCCACCAATTATAAGAAAATATTAGTTAGAAGTAGCATCTTCGTGAGAGATTCGTTGCTACTTCTAAAGTTAAATTGTGATTAGTTAGGAAGAATAGGTGGATTAAGAAGTAATCGAGGCAACAAGCAAGAACCAGATACAAAACTAACATGTATGAACAATTGGAACGACATCGGAGTGAAAGATTGCAGTGAAGATGAGACCAGGTTCTGCTATTTCCATCAACATTCGTGCGCCAACTTTCAGTCCGTAACACTTGAGAAAGTTTATCCAAGTTCGACCATAAAGAAAGCAACTATCTTCTTGGTTCATGAACCAAACTCGGAACTTATATCCATGGCTTGTCTTCACTGTGACCATAAAACTGGTGTATTCAGTTATGGCAAGGCCAAGCATCTTGAGTACATGTATTCTGGCAGAGCAAATAATGCACTGCAGGAAAAATAATATGAGAACACAATGTATTCCCTATCCAAATCTAGAAATAATTTCCTCCTTCATGTTAGTGTTGACCATCGTACTAGTACCTTTTATCCAAATATAGCAATCCAAAATTCCAAATTAGTCAACAACATGTTCAAAAAACCCCACCCCCCGGATAGAAAAGAGGATTCTAGGAACATACTGTGCGCGTTTTAAAATCCTGTGTTAGGATGAGAAGGAACAAGTGTGGCGTCTTGCCGAGGGCGCAGAAACCTGTAGGGTCCTCGCACTTTGGGCACTGCAAATGAAACACACTAGATTCAGTAGGAAGAAAAATGCATCAACGGCGGCGGCTGCCATCCTAGGATTACCTGCGACCAAGGGAATTGGATTTATCGGGGATGGATGAAGAATTTGTACCTGGTTCTCCATGAGAAAACCCTATGCAATTGCCGAGAGGGTTTTTCTCTGAACAAACAAACGAGGGAGAAGGGGATTCAGGCCCAGTGAAATATTGCCGCTTCGTTCGTCCAGCTTACTGCTAAAGCTGGAAAGTTTTTTTTTGTGATTTGATGGCTCATTGGGCATTACTACGACGCTACGACCGGGGTGTGTCTACCGTGCAGTTGTGCCCTCTAATTTGGTGCATATGGCACGTGGACCACGTTGCCGGATGCCACACATATCAGCGAAGGAAGTAGAAAGACAGGAGTAACTAGTTACACATAAATATATTTTCGACAAAGAGATACTCCCTCTATAAAGAAATATAAAAATCTTTTATATCACAACTTTATACATAAGAAAAATCAAGGGGAACATATATAATTATAAAAAAAGAGTTTTTTAACACAGTATAGATGAGTTGGTGATGATGGTGTGCCTGCCAACGTGTAATATAGGCCGTCCGATTTATATCTGACGGATAGGAAGGAAACTATGACAATTTTGCAAAAAAGGTACCCACACACCTCTCCACATTTGCAAATAAGGCCTTCCCTCATTAATCCTTTTCTCTCACAAGATAAAATACTCATACAAATGCATCTTGATGTTACGTGCAATGCACGGGCATTATGGGGGTTCAGCTAAAAATATAATACTCAGACAGGCTCATGGTTCTGGACTTTGGGCCACAGTCCGGTGGGCTTGCATGTTTGGGGGCCCATGTGTTCTACCTCAGCACTTTTCATATGGCAAGCGATCGGTATGGCACTGGTTTTGGATGCGGTCGCAAGGCGAATACACAAAATTGAATAAAGCACGACAACTGTTGGAATGAAATTGAACAACAGTTCCTAACCAGCAATCGGAGTTGCAATTCTATCAACGATATACCATGTGATAAATAATACTGTCATACTACTTATACACACATGACGTTTGTTTTACCATGCCAGATTATTACATCAAAACCTCTCGGAGGATAGATCAGTTAGGCAGTTGCGTGCTGCTACTGAAGAATTTCAAAGTTGATTTGGACCAGCTCCCCTTGCCGAGAAAGTTCGATTTTGACATCATCCCCTACCGCAAGATATGATTTAGATTTGAAACTTGACCATCCTTTAGCATCAATCATCATGCGACCATCCTTTGTACTTACGGTGTATTGAGCAGGTTCATTCACACCAAGGCTGCGCATGGTAAGAGAAACTTGGCCACGGTCGCCCGGATTGTTGAACGACTCCCTCGTTGCTCTAGGAATTCTCTATTTGCAAACAAGAAGATATACACAAACAGTTAGATAAACACAATGAATCATGTGAAACAACATGGAAAGAAAAAAGAATGAAGCACTTGGGCGGCCAATGCTTACCAAGAAGGTGGACATGTCAGTTTTTATAAGGACTTTGGTTTATGAAGTGCAAACTGCAGCCCAGTCTGTTACCGGTGCAAGTGCTCGTTCGGTTGCCGCTGCACGGGCCGGAGCTGATGCAAGTGCAAGTGTTGGTGTAGGTGCCGAAGCCATTGCTGGTGCCCGTGCCGGTGCGACTGGTAGTGTTGTTGCTGCTGCCGAGATGGTGCTCCTTGTAGAGCTGGTGCCAGTGTCGGAGCAGGTGCCGGTGTCGATGCCCGATCCTCCAGTAGATCAGCATGATCTGCTGATGCGGTTGGTGCCCAATCCTCAGCTAGATCAGACTGAGCTACTGCCGCTATTAGTGCTAGAGCAACTGCTGGTGCTTGATCCGTTTCTAAAGGTGGTACCGATGTGCGAGACAGCGGCGATCGTGTCTGGTCTGCTATTACCAGCTTTCTAACTTGACTAGGATCCATGACTGTGATCCAATTTTTTTCTTCATTTCTTTTAAACGCGAGAAGGACTAATTGTGGCGTTTTTGTTAAACCAAACTGCAATTCATCATAGGGATTCAGCTTGTACTCAGACAACAGGATGATCCAATTTTTTCCAGTAATATAAGTGATGGACAGTGCCTTTGTTACTGACACAACATAAGAAGTGAAACCTACAAAAATAGCCATCATAGAGCAAACCAAACGGTTTATTCTGTGATGAATGTCACATGGCAAAACCTGCATCGTAAAATTGCAGGAAAAGAAAGAAAACATGACATTAAATCAATAAGATTTAGACAGTAAATCAATAAGATTTACTTGATGTGACGCGTGTGAATCCTTACCAGGAAATCACTATGTTGAAGTACTAAACAGAAGATTGATCGTCCAACTACGGGTGGCATGCAGGGCCCTCACCTACTCCCACAAGCAGGACAGTCCAAAGGTCATGACAAATCATATGTACCAAACATCCATGGGACTGGAAATCCTGGTGGGTGCGATAAACCCTGCAATGCATACAAATATTGGAGTGTAACCATAACTGATAAACCGTCCTCACAAAAAAGATGATCTGGATACTTCAAAATATACATACTGAATTGAGTGGACAGACATTAGCATAGACTGTTCTCAGGACTCACCACACACCAAAAGCGGCAGTACTAAACAATACAGGGTTCACAAACACAAATCAAGTACTGAACAATAGTACTTACTACAGACAAGCAAAGTTGCACTAATTAAACTCTGCAGACTATTTCTTGCCACCGACCTATGGGATGAACCCTGCATAACTAACTAGGCCATGGACTTCGTGAGAGATGTCTACCTGTACCATCACCATCTCGTCAACCTTGGAGAACCTAACAGAGTGGTCTTTCCACTCATAAACATGATGATGAAGACATGTCACATCAAATTTGTCGGGAAGCTTTACAAGAACCACACCCTTCATAATCGAAGGCACAACCAAGAAATTGTTGTGGTCAAGTACAACCTCGAGAACACGCCTGACAACAACGCTACAAGAAAACACTAGTTCAGGACACGTGGCGACAAGGACACATCAGCTGGATAGTTTAGCAGTAGAACTCATCCTCGGGTCTTCCAGTTCACACGACATGACTTTGAGAACATCTCCACCGCGGACCTAGTTCTAACTCAAAAGAAACCATATTTTATTACTACCTCCATTCAGAAATATAAGATGATCTTGGATATTATACTCCATATATGACTACATATACACATAGAAATGAGTGAACAAAGAGACTAGAACATGTCTTCAAAGGCATGAGAGCAGAGGGATTACTTGCAATATCCATAACACAAGTTACTGAGGCAAATATACCCTCTTCAATGGTAGCATTGATGTTCATAAAGTACTCCCTCCGTCCCAAAATTCTTATCTTAGATTTGTCTAGATATGGATGTACACATTTTAGTATTAGATACATCCATATATAGACAAATCTAACACAAGAATTTTGGGACAGAGGGAGTAGTTGAAAGTAATCTATAAGAAATTAGTGTCAACATCTGGCATGTTTTGGTCAAAAGAGGAATTTAGAACCATCATTTTGCACACAAAAATCACATGCAAGATCACCCAGAAAGTTGTACTACTAGTACTAGTACTGCGTGTTAGATGAAAAACATGATCAAGATCGAGAAAAAGATCGTCAAGAAGAGATATTACCTGGACTTGCTTAACGAGGGATCCCGGAGAGGGGGGCTTGGACAGGGCGATGGCTTTGAGCTTGTCTGCGGTAGTCTTGGTGGGATGCTTGCGCTTCTTCGTACCATGAGCCTTGACGGTTTTGGCCAGAGCCATAGACATCACATCGGCCGGTGCTCCATTTTCCATCCAAGAGAGGAAGTTGAGAGAGAAGAGTGAAATGAGGAACGAGATGAGGGAGAAGCGAAGCGAGTGGGGGTTTTCTTCAAGAGAGGAAGCTAAGAGAGAAGAGTGAAATGATGGTTGCTTCATCCGTCCAACTTACTGCTGGAAAGGAGGGGGTTTGTGATTTGACGGCTCATTGGGCATTACTGCGATGCTTTGAACGGGGAAGTCTACCTTCACTCTACTATGGAGTAATTTAGTGCATGGCTGGTGGACCCCGATGCTGGTTGTCCTACACGTCGACGAAAGTGAGTAATTTAGTGCATGGCTGGAGGAGGATTCGTGCGGTAGAGCGTGTCCACTGTTTTTCTAAAAAAAATATCACAACAAGCGTTTCCACTCTTATGATGGAGGAGTGCGAAACATGGCAGCCACTTGAACATATACAGTGCTCCTACTAGTAGGCGTGAGCAGGGGTTCATATGTCAGTACTACATAATCTTGTTGCTAGTGTAGTAAGATATGACGATAACAAATCATGTTGTGCGCATGTCAACTATATGAACATTAATGTAGTAATATAGTACCGCTTTTTTGACTGTCCGGTCGAGAATGAACGGTGAGATCAATGTTAACAGAACTAGGTCTAAAATGCACAGAGAGTACGGTGCTACAGTACTCCATGAAACATGAAACATATGAAGAACGAATCAGTGTTAGGCAGGGTGTATGAAGGGTGCACGGGATGGGAGCAAAAGTTCCCTTCTCGACCCACTTTTGAGTGTTTGGCAGAGTGCATGAAGGGTGCATGAGTCCACACTAGTAGGTTAACACAAATACACGAAGAGGTAACAACTATATTGAGATGAGAATGCAACCAAACACACCCACACGCTTTGTGCTACAATGAATGATCTGCACCGTCTGAGTTTGATCGAACGGTCACGTTGCGCCAAGACATGGACATGCCCATGCAGAGGGCGCCTAAACACCACAGAAGTCCCTCTGCTTCTCGAGGCACATGACATTGGTGATGCAGGGTGCAACCGCCCATAGAGCCCGCTCCCAGTTGACGGGAGCCAGCTCGTCAAAGACGGTGCCCAGTGGCACGAATGGATTTCGGTGACAGAGCCCTGAGAGGATTCGCCCGACAACGGTGATGGCAGCCTGCAACCCCTCCTTGTCCAGCTCTGCACCCACCATCGCACGGAGATGGCTCAGCTCCTCGGAGATATAGGTGAAGAAGTAGACCAGGTCAGGAAGCCACAGCTCATTGAAGTCGACGGGGTGGTCGAACGGGTTTAGCCCGACGGCCGACATGGTCATGCTAGCATGACGGTAGGCATCACGCAGCCGCAACATGTGCGTGGCAACTTGGTCCACCAAGTGGCTGAGGCGATCCTGGACCTCGTCACGATCGGCCTGCTCATGCTCCAGCCGGCTCCCCTGACGGCCTATCGTATCTCCCGCTTTATGCAGCAACGTCGCCGATGCCTCGAGAATCTTTGTGGTGGACGCCTGTCACTTTTGAAGCTCCATGAACTCCCGCACATAACGAAGGAGCATGGCACTCCTCTCCTCCTTGAGCTCACGGAGCTCCACGTCCTTAGCCCTGAGCTCCACATCCTTGGCCTGGAGCTCTGTGTCAGGTGCCTCACCTCGGACTCCGTGATCTGCTGTGCTGCCATGGCACCAGGTAGAAGCAATGGGGAGAGGAAGCAAAGGGGGCGAAACGGCTGAAAGGCAATGCAATCTATGGGAAGGCAAATTATCACGCTCAATATGCGATACTATCCTAAAGAGACTTGAAGGTCCCACCAAGGATAGAACCGCATATTGAAACGCTTTTGCAAGGTGGATATCATTACATCAACATTACATAATAGATGGGGATACATACAAGAGGCATGTAATGCCACACGAATACAACACCACAATACATAAGAGCATCATCCGACTACGGATGAAACACAAACAGAAACTCAAACGACATCCACCCTGCTAGCCCAGGCTGCCGACCTGGAACCTATCCCCTGATCGAAGAAGAAGCAGAAGAAGAACTCGAAACGAGCAAACATCGCTCTCGCATCAAGATCATCGCAAAACCTGTACCTGCAACTGTTGTTGTAGTAATCTGTGAGCCACGAGGACTCAACAATCCCATTACCATGGGTATCAAGACTAGCAACGCTTAAAGGGAAAGGAAGGGGTAAAGTGGTGAGGTTGCAGCAGCGACTAAGCATATATGGAGGATAACATACGCAAATAAGAGCGAGAAGAGAGCAAATGGAACGGTCGTGAAGCTAGCAATGATCAAGAAGTTATCCTGAACTCCTACTTACGTCAAACATAACACAGAAACCGTGTTCACTTCCCGGACTCCACCGAAAAGAGACCATCATGGCTACACACGCGGTTGATGCGTTTTAATTCGGATCTGGTGTCAAGTTATCTACAACTGGACATTAACAAATTCCCATGTGCCCATAACCGCGGGCACGACTTTCGAAAGTTTATAACCCTGCAGGGGTGTCCCAACTTAGCCCATGATAAGCTCTCGCGATCAACAAAGGATATACCTTCTCCCAGGAAGACCCGATCAGACTCGGAATCTCGGTTTACAAGACATTTCGATAATGGTAAAACAAGACCAGCAAAGCCTCCCGCTGTGCCGACAAATCCCGATAGGAGCTGCACATATCTCGTTCACAGGGCACACCGGATGAGCCAGACGTCGGGTTGGCATAGACCCTGGTTGCCCAGGGGGCGCCGGACATCGCTCGGTTTGGACCAACACTTAGACAAGCATTGGCCCGGGGAGCTAAAATAAAGATGACCCTCGAGAGGGCGACTCCCAAGGGAAAAGGTAGGTGGTGGTGAGGCAAATGGTAAAACCAATGTTGGGCCTTGCTGGAGGAGTTTTATTCAAAGCGAACTGTCAAGGGGGTGCCATAAATCACCCAACCGCGTAAGGAACGCAAAATCCGGGAACATAACACCGGTATGACGGAAACTAGGGCGGCAAGAGTGGAACAAAACACCAGGCATAAGGCCGAGTCTTCCACCCTTTAACAAGTATATAGATGCATTAATAATATAAGAGATATTGTGATATCCCAACATAAAACTGTCCACCATGGGCAATCTTCAACTTCACCTGCAACTAACAACGCTATAAGAGGGGTTGAGCAAAGTGGTAACATAGCCAAGCAATGGTTTGCTAGGAAGGGTGTCAAAGGTTAGAGGTTCATGGCAATTTGGGAGGCTTGAGGAGCAAAAGATAGGTAACGCAGCATAGTGATAGAACGAAGCAACTAGCATATCAATGATAGTAGTGAGATCCAGGGTAGCGGTCATCTTGCCTAAAATCCCGCAAGGAAGAAGAACGAGTCCATGAAGAAGATGAAGCCACGAAGACGAACCAAGCGTAGACGAATGAATCCTCACGATTGCAACGACACGGGAACTATCAAGAGAAGCACACAACATAGTAAACACACCACACGTGAACATACATGATGCACAAACGAGTATGATGCAATACAAGACTACATGAAGCTACTCATGGCAAGAGATGATGCAAACAAGAGCAACACATCAAGGCAAATTTAAATGAGGCCGGGAACAACATATAACAATTCCGGTAAGTCCTCATATGCATATTTCGAAATTGGTCCAGATCTGAATAAACCTTATGTTCAAATTGTTAAACAACAAGTTAAGATACACCAAGATGATCCACACGAGATTCTAGTAAAGTTACATATAAAGTTCATTTAGTTCGGAGCTACGGCCTAGAAGATATGAGCAAAACAAGTTAAACATGGCATTGATGCAAAATGCATACAAACATCAAGCAAACACTCTCAAAACATGGATTCAACATGATAATATGAAACAACATGCAAAATCAAGCAAGTTTCATATAGAGCACACTCAAAACGGAGCAACGGTTCAACACACACACACTAAACAAGTTATAGCAACAATCTGTCCAAAACAGCAACTAGGCATATTGCAAGCACCAAAACAACATGCTACAACATCTCAACATGAAAACAAAAGACATGGACATGATGTACAAGTAAAGCATAACAAAACATGAACAGTGAGCTATCTCCAGAAATCACTAGAACATGCTCAAACACACATGGCAAGATTGCAAATAATATCAGTTTCAGACTTTGCAGAAAATAACATCAGGTTGCAATGTTTAGAGCTATCAAGCAACATGCTGCAGGAACTTATCATGGCAAACAAAGGCATGGAATGAACCTACTAAATGCATAGATCAAATGTCCTTTACTGACCAAAAAGGATCAGAAGATATGATGGCACCCATGTAAACATGGCAAGTTATATTACAGATTCAAACATGGCAGGAACAACGATAAGTAGGCATGTAGATGAGCTTGTACCACTCACCACAGAGCATTACATGGCATGACAAGGCACCCAACAGTAATAATACATGTTTGTGAAGCTAAGCATGGCAAGAGCAAGTTCATAGGGTGCATGGATCATTAACAACAATCATGGCAACAACTGAGCTTAATGTTAACAGGCTGACAACAACATTATTTAGCAACTTTGGAGCAAGATATGAACAAGCTACAGCAAGCTATAATTGCAACCAGGGGCATGGATGGATAGAGCATGACATGTAGAACAAAACACCCTTAGTGAACATCTCCAGATTATGCATAGAATGACTTGTAGCAGCAGGTTTACATAGCATCACGAAATAACACATTCAGCCTAGCAAAACAGTAACAGCAAGTACCCTACTTAACAAGCTCGATTCACTCACCACAAGTCATTGCATGACAAGATAAGCATAACATCAGCAAGAAGACATTTTTATGAAACAAACCAAGGCAAGAACAAGGTCATAGCATGCAAGGATCAACTACAACAACCTTGGCAAAATTGAATAACAAGTAAACAATCTGCCAGGAAACAATTTGTAGCAAAAGTAGAGCACGAAAATGACATGCTAGACTACTCCATAATTGCAAACAGGGGAATGAATGGATAGACAATAACCATATGTTCAAAACATCCTTACTGAAGTATCTCAAAATATGCATGGATCTCTCTGTAGCATCAAGTTTACATGGCATCAAAATAACAACAGAACAGGGACTAAAAACAGCAACATTACGAAGCCTAGTTTGCATGCTTGTGCTAGTCACCACATTGATCACAAAAATACATGGTAAGCACCTCTGTAAAGAAGACATGGCATAGTTCAAAACACATGTAGACATCAACCTCATAGGATGCACACATCAAACATGGCAAAAATGACAAATGAGCAAGTTCTGATAACAGACAACAGACAACATCATATAGCACTCTTGCAACGATGATTCAGGCATCAAGATGGACTCAAATAAACATGATGCAATGGAATGAAATGAAGTACTCGTTGAGACGAACAATTTTACATATTACACGCACAAAATGGAGCCGTATGCAGCAAGTTATGATGCGATGAACATGGCATGATAATGTCAAAATATTCAGGACTTGGCCAAAAATATACCCTCGGGGAGAAGTTGGACGGGATGGTTCGGGGATGACCAGATCCGGGACGGGGCGGCGTTTGGATCGGGGAAGTGGTGGATCTGGTCCCACTCCCCCGGATCTGACCGGAGCAACTCCAGCGAGGTCGAGGACGGAGGCTCCGGCGACGGGGCCTGCCGGAGATGACGAGGGGCGGCGGGGAGGCGCGGCAAAGGAGGCCGGCGAGCTCCTGGCGGCGATGGCGAGGTCTGACGGCGGCGGGGCGGCGGCCGGCGCGGAGGCGCACTCCGGCGGCGGGG
>NC_057807.1:288190899-288236040 GCF_018294505.1 Triticum aestivum
AGGCGGGCCCGGTGGGCCGGCGGCACGGGGGCGGTGGCGGAGCCACGTGGCGGGACGCGGTTGGACGGGGGCGACGGGCGGACATGTCCGGCGGGGTCCGGACGTGTCCGGCTGCAGGATGAGGACGAAGCTAGGGTTGGACTGCGCGTAAATTTGGGGAGAGGCACATATTTATAGATAGAGGGAGCTAGGAGAGTCCAAATGAGGCACGGTTTTCGGCCACGCGATCGTGATCGAATGACCGAGAGCATGGAGGGGAGTTGGATGGGTTTTGGGCCAGTTTGGAATGGCGTTGGGCTGCAAAGAGAAAGGGGGGTTTCGGGCTACGCGGTTAACCGTTGGAGTATCAAACTTACTCCAAATGGCACGAAACTTGACAGGCGGTCTACCGGTGCTATACCAAGGCCGCTTGGAAAACCTCGGGCCATTCCGAGAATGTTTAACACCCGCTCACAACGAGAGACAAAAAGGGGGACGCCGGAGGGCATAGGAGCGCCGGATTGCAAAACGGACAACGGGGAAAAGCTCAGATGCATGAGACGAACACGTATGCAATGCAATGCACATAATGACATGATAAAATGCAACACACAAGCACATGAAATGGCTACAATGACGAATAACTGGCAGACACATGGCGCATCAAATCCGGGGCGTTACACAGATGGAGCCAGCCGAGGAGGGGGGAATCTTTTCTTTTTCACCATGGGAAAACACCAGTCGACGACTTCTCACATCAGGGAGTAGTGGGTTTTACAGGCGGAGTCATCATGACTAATTGCTGCTGCGCCTGCTCCCATCAATCAAAAAACTAAAAATCCTGCCGCGCCTGCTCCCGTCAATCAAAAAATTAAAAATCCCGCCGCATCCAAACACCAAAGCAATGCCGTGGTGGATATTTAAATTTACCTTCCAGCAAGGAGATAAAAAAGGGGTGAAAAAACAAATGTGGCGGCGGCCTAGCTAATCAGTCGCACTAGCCCAACTAGCTAGCCACCGTGCTTCACTGATGTACTCAGCGGGAAAGGTGGTCTTTTGTGATTTGACGACTCATTTACTTACTTCGGCGCTACAACCGAGGAGGACCCAGAAAACGCGCGGTAGGGCGTCCCACGTCTCGGGAAGGAGAATATATGCGTGCACCACCCGGGAGAACCCCGAAACCACGCGGTAGAGTGTGCCACGTCTCGGCACGGAGGAAAAATGTGCGTGTAAAAATATACTGTATCATACGTAGTACCTATGGTTCGACCTCGTGACCCAGCCAGTCGGTTGAAAACACCCCACTAGCCACACAACTTCATCATGCTAACATGTCATGGAGGATAGGTGTGGTTAGCTCCGTCTCGACCAGCCACAACGTCTCTTGTTCTAGGCGATTCTTCTATTTTCCAAGTTTTTTTTAGTTATAATAACACCACGGCAAGCTAGCGTCGCTCTTCGTGTGTGCTCGTGCAAAGGTTAGACGATGGAGAGGAGAGAGAGATCACAGATCTGGGACCCACCAGTAAGTGAGTTAACGGTCATGCACGTGTTGACGAGGCACTCCCTCTACTCTATTCAACGTAATATTGTATAAAATCAAGTTATGGAACAAAGCCAACAACCGTTGTTGTTTCAGGCTATCGACTTATGCTTTGTAGTCCAGGTTGCCAGTTCGAATCTCATCTTTCAGATTTGTTAGTTTTAGGTCCAAATTTGATTAATGACAAGTGGGACCCCCGTGTGTTGTTCCAATATTTCAGTGTAGGATGGTTTTTTTGAACAAACACTTTGCACGGTTAGACAAGTAACGGCACGTACACGTATTTTCCAAGTTTACGAAGAAAATGACAGCGGCATAGAATATCACATCCACCCCGCAGCTTAGATGCTATGGTGATACAAGTTTTAACATCGTTGGAAGTGAGATCCAATGGCTTGGGAGTAGTCTTTGTAATCATGCGCAATTTCCAAACTCTCCAAAGGTTTTTTTTGCAAATAAAACATTCAGGCCTCGTGTGTGCCGCTGCATCTGGGATCCAATGGCTCCCCATTGCTCATATTAGGTGCTCCCCGAAACTGAATTTGCCACTATGGTGATACGAGCATCTAGGTCGTATGATCAGTGATCAGATGCCACATGCGTAGTACTTGTACTTTCTGCGCAATTCCCAAACTCTCTCAGCCGTATATTGCAAAAAATTCAAACCTCCTACCATGGGTCGTTAGATATCCGTGAACTCATATCACTATAGAATCTACGATGCGGGAGCACCTCATATTCTCCCATGCGAGAAAACATAAGGTGCTCTCGCAGCTTGGATGCTACGGTGATATGAGCTTCGAGGTTGTTTGATCTAAGATCCAATGGCATATGAGCAGTCTTTGTGCTTGTAAGCAGTGTCCGAACTCTTTGGGGGCTTTTCTGCAAAAAACCACTCAAACCACCGAGGAGTTCTTGGGTCACAAATCCAATGGCTTCGAAGAGCTTGTATCACCAAAGCATCTAAGTGTGGTAGCACATGATATTCTTACATACAGGAGAATATGATGTCCTCCTTTATCTTAGATGCTACGGTGATATGAGCTTCGAGGTCGTTGGATATGGGATCCAAGGGCATCTAGGTAGTTTTTGTACAAATTGTGTGCAATTCTCAGACTCATCAAGGTTTCCTGTAAAAATATTAAGACATCCTGTGAGCTGCTATATCTCAGATCTACAAGCTCCAAGCAACTTGTATCGGCATATAGCATCTAAGGTATGGGGGCACATGATATTCTCCCGGGGAGGAGGGGGGTGCACAACCAATCGGTGTTTGGGAGGGTGGGGACAAATATAATCTAAACAATCCTAAACAGAGTTTCACAAATTTATCTAAGGTTGAGGGGTTAACCCCCGACAATCTACAAAGCTCCGCCTAAACACAACATTTGCATGTACTGTAGTACTAGACTTAATATTCATGTTTCAGTTTCCTGTTCATTTTAAATATTGAAATCAGGACCACGCATGTCTTACATTTTACTCCCTTCGTTCCTAAATATTAGTCTTTTTAGATATTTCAAATGGACTGGCACATACGACTGTATATAGACATATTTTAGAGTGTAGGTTCACTCATTTTGCTCCGTATGTAGTCACTTGTTGAAATCTCTAACAGACTAATATTTAGGAATAAAAGGAGTATTTTTGAATTCTTGTCATACATGCATGGTTTGGAAAATAGATGCACTATACTTATTGGATTGTTGTTGTGTTCATGTGTGTGTGTGTGGGTGTGTGGGTGTGTGTGTGTGTGTGGTCATATGCTTGATACATACAAAGTTTTCTCACCACCATATTGTTCATCTTTTAAATTTGAATTTGCAATGAAAAACTTACTAGGGATACCATGAAATGTGAAATCCATGTTGAGATCACTATATCACAAACTCACTCTAATTCAAGAACTCGTCATAAATGAATTACCATGTTGAGATTACTATTTGCAAGGAAAATACAGGAATTGTAATACACATAGATTCGTTCGACAATTTAAAAGATTCCTTTTGTGTTCTCGAATGGTAGGACCCAACGGCGTACCAGCCAGACCTTGGCTCGTGTTGATCCGAAAAAAATCGGGCTCGTGTCCTTCTGGTGACGTGCGTGGTACGCACATTAGGGAACCCCAACCAGTTGAGCCTCCATGTTTCAAGTCGAAATATCTGGCGGCTAGAATTCCAGCCCTAGGAAATTCCCCTCATGTCCCCGGTCCATAATGACTACCGATGAACAATGGAGGGATGCTTTAGTAACTAGACAACGTTACCTACCGTGTCGAGCACGTTTCAATTCCCTCGGTTGCTGCTCCGCAAGGTCACCCGTTAACTGGATTGCCTAGTACCACCACTACTACTACACTACGATGAGCACATAATTGGGCCCGTTTGTTCGTGCCTAGTACTTGAGTTAATATATCAGGCAATGCACTGGTACGAAGGGATTATCCTTTTACTCTACATATATAACTTGTCTGTAGTGTAACTAAGTAAAATGTTTGACCAAATACTTTCTTAAGAAATACAACAGGACAGATGTATGGCTTGAAAATTTATTGCATGATGCAGGTTATGATATTGTTTCGAATCCTGGATTTAAATTTTAGAAAATCCAAAAGTGACCAGAAATTCATGAAACTGAGCATGGTCACGTGATATGGCACAAATATTCCTTCATAATTTTTTCTTCAATTTGAGACAAGCGGCTTATGACAAGTTGCACAATGAAGAGCCAAGGTATTTTGGAACAAAGGCCTGTCACGTTAAGGCGAACACTTTCACTATTGAAACTGTGGGCGTTTACGTGCCGCCACGAGTCCTGCTTCTCATCGGCAGGTGCCGTCCCAGCAAGCGTGTGAGTCGATGGTAGTGGCGGAGGTAGAGGGTGGCCAGGGTGGGCCATGGCCCACCCTGAGATTTTGAAATACCGTTTATACCATAGGAGTAAGGCTAAAAAAATTAAAAAAATGTACATGTACAATACAAACTAACACTGCTGGCCCACCCTGGCCCAGTCGGCTAGGTCCACCACTGCTCGACGGGAGGCATGCAAGCAGACCACTGCGTCGGCTGACTTGAAGGCGTGCGAGCAGACCATTGCGCAGGCTCACCGGGAGGCGAGCCCTTTGACCAGGCTCTGCCGCCCATCTTCGTCCCAACTGCTCCCACTTTTAATGTCGTTGGCACCGCAGTGTAAAATCAACCCCGCACTACCCGGTATCGCTACAATCTTCTCTCTTCCTCTCTGATTCTCCTGTCGTCTACCTCCAACTAGCCTGGCCTAAACGTATGCCATGTCGCATCACGATGGTCTGCCCTTAGTCTTCCAGTTTCCTGAGGAAGACACCCAGCCGGAGTCTCAAGAACATAAGGCGCTTTGGGACGAGCTTGAACCGGCCTTGCGGGAAGACGACGCGCCTGTCCCCGCTCCTGTCGCCCCGACTGCGCCAGTGCCCATCCCCGTGGCATTGATGGGCTGGGAGCCGCACATTGTCGCTGAGCTTGATGCCACGGGGTTCCACAAGGTCCCCGCCGACTTTCACGTGCCCGTGCACCTGCCAGCGCATGCGCCTACGTGTGCACTCACGCGCACGCCCGTGCCGGTGCCCATGCACCTGCCAGTGCATGTGCCTGCGCGTCTACTGACGTGCGTGCCCGTGCCGGTGCCCGTGCACACGAATGTCTCCGTCACGCCGTTGCCAGCGCCTGTCCCCGTGCGGGCGCTAGTGCCCCCCTCAGTGGCATGGATGGCCGCCGTCGATCTCTTCCTTGCACCAACGCCAGTCGCCTCCTCCCGCCAGTTGACTTTCTCCTGGAGACCGAAGTCCAGAACATTGTGGCCTTCCTTGAAACTAGGGCCAACGTCCAGGAGTACGCCTACAACGGCGCAAGAGGCCGCCGTCGCCATCGTCGTCGCCGTCGGTCAGTGGCCTGACGACACACAAAGCACGACAGAGGAGCCGCTTCCCACCTCAAGACGCCCCCGCCACCGCCGCGTAATCTAAATTTGCCATGAAAAACATTCGGATTGCCATGCTTAAAATCCGAATGTTTATCATTTCCGTTTATTTTAGATCGATCGTCGTATGAATGTAAAGTCAGAGTCAGACTGAATGAAATCTATGATTTGATCGATTGAATGTTCTGCTAGAGCCATATCAAATTAAATATAAAACATCACCAAGCCACATGTATTCCTTCTCATCCAACGACCTAGACTGCTTCAATGTGGAGCGCTCAACACGTTTAGTGTGCAGTTAATTTCATGCCAAAAATAGTGCTAATCACATAATAACACGCAAACAATATCGTACTTAATATCCTCATGCACTTAATATACTTCCAAATTAACGTGCATTGCACGTACACATTGACTAGTGCTACTAGTACGTGAAACGGGTGCTGTAACTTGTGAACGCGTCCAGATATGGTCAACGGCAACATCGCCTGCGAGTTCTTTGTGTTTGCCCGTGCGTCTAAACGTAGAAGGGGAGGAGAGAGAGAGAGAGAGAGAGCACACATGGAACCCACCAGTAAGTGAAGGCGAATAGTACATGCTAACGAGCCGGTCCCACTAATGTACTAAAAATAATATTACATGTTATCCATTAAATAGGTTGTGGTAATATAAAAACATTATATTAACAAAGGGGGGTACAACAAACATTGTTGTTCTGCGTATGTTGCCTATTGACGTGCGGCTTGAAGGCCGTGGTCGCATGTTTGATCATGGTCCTTTATTTTTTAGTTTATATATGGGTCCAAATTTGTTTCATGACAGGTGGGCCCCTCGGTGTGTAGTTTGTAGCACTTTAATTTGTGGGTCAAAATTTGTTCCATTCCAAGTGGACTATCGGCGTGTAGTTTTGTAGCTTATTTGTAATAATTAAAGAGAACAACAGAGTTTTTTGCAATAATATCATGGTGCGACATTGAAGGCGAGAAAGGACGTGCGATAGAGCGATGACCGAGACAGAGGGAAATCAACTAAGGGAGGTGCGGGGGTTGCGACGGTGTTTGGAGTAGTTGTGGGCCGAATGCTACGAAAATATAATCTAAACCCACCGGAATAAATGCCTACACAAATTAATCCAAGGTTGGAGTCCCCCTCGCAATGTAAATAGCTCCATCTTTGTGAGGGATGGAGAGGTAGCTTCAATGTGTGGAAGATGTGGTGTGAGAAAGCAAGGTCAATCGAGAGACATATAGATAGCGAGACAAAGTGAGTGTGGTCCGACATTCATTGAAAAGATATATATGCTCTGGAGAGATATTGTCCGATTGAGCTTTTGGGAAAGGGTGAGGGCTGTAAGATAGAGCTTGAGAGATGATTCGGTCACAGACATGTAGATATATTTTGTGCGTGGGAGGAAGCAAGGTCAATCTATTACATATATAAAGGGAGAGAGATTGAGCGAGTGTGGGTCGTTGTGCGATCAAAAGAGTGAGACGGGTTGGAGAGAGTGACCTAGATAGACAATGTGCGTGAGAGAGTATACAATATGAATATGTCGAATTGGGCTCAAACATGGAGATATATCGTTTGTGTCCGAGAAAGAGCAAGGTCAATCGAGACATACAGAGAGAGAGAGAGAGAGAGAGAGAGAAAGAGAGAGAGAGAGTGTCGTGGATTTGTCACGGCAGATGTCCTAGTGTGAGGACTTAGTCGCGAGGCCAACGCATCTATGTGGTAGCTTGAGAGGGGTTGAGCGGAATCGAGAGACGCAGGGCGGATCAACACGCAAGACAAGGGTTTAGACAGCTTCGGGCCCCGGGAAACATCATCCGGTAAAAACCCTACATGCTGTTTGAGGCTAGGTCTCATTATCATCACGAGGGAGTCGCCGTAAACCGGCTCTCCTCTTTGTGTCTAGTCCTAAGATTGTTTCTTCTTTTCTGTAGCTTGTCCCCCTTTGGGGAGCCCTGCCCCTCCTTATATATGTTGAAGGGGCGGGTTACATGTGGAGTCCTATTAGGATTAGGACTAGTCTATCTCTAATGCAAACCGGATACAAGTCCGGGTCTTCCTCCTTGTAAGACAAATATTCATTATGCCTTTCCTCTTAAACCGGCCCACCATATAATGAACCGGCCTTCATGAACCGCCCGTTGGGCCACCAGGTCTTGTCACTCCTCGCACCCGCCTGCCGGATTACCAATGAGTCGTGAACCGCCAGGTCCAAACGGGTCGCCGGTGAACCGCCAAGTGTCAGCGGGGTCTCAAATAAACCGCCAAGTCCAGCTGGGTTATACTTCCGGCCGGTTTATGCCACGGGGTATATCCCCGACATTAGCCCCCAGTTTAATTTGGATTTATCCATGTTAAACTGATCCTGTGAAATAAACACAAGAACAAACTTGACAGATTATGCTCCGGGTTAAGAATTCTTGTAAACCGACATCTGATCATCCTTAAATCCTTGTCATTTCTTCCTTCTAGAAAATCCGGGTCAACAAGCCAGCTTCATACTCAATTTGCTGACATTGATTTCTCACAGAGAAAATTTGTGAAGAATAATCCACTTGAGTCGGCCTTCAATGCTCATCATTGTCGGGTTATAAAAACTGATAATTCCGGGTCATGATTGTTGCCAACGCCGGTTCATGATTGTTGTCAATACCTGTTCATGATTATTGATGACGCCAGGTTGCAGACACGGTCGTAATGATTGGTGACGCCGGGTTGCAGACACAGGGTCGTAATGATTGGTGACACCGGGTCAATTCGGTTTGCTCAAAACAGAGACTTTGAAAATAGTTCTTCGATAATAATATAATACCTGTAGCCCCCAAGTCTTGAGCAGAACAAAGTGATGGCTTAAGACTTGATCCAATATAAATACCGCCACTTAAGAGGAAATCCATGTTGTTCATCCCGGTCACTTAGTAAAAACTGAATACTCCATATTATGTAGCCCCCAAGTGCCGGGTTGTCATGCTTGCAGCAACCTGGGACTTGTAATTGTCTTACACATAAAAACTTCGACCAGTGGAGCCTCCAAGGACCGGGTCATTATGCAATAATGAGTTGGGACTTGATATATACTTTAATGAAAATAACATCATATGATGTAACCCCCATCATGTGGCTTGAATCCACGTCCACAAGGTTAAGAGCCTTATTCTTTACCAACTGAGAAGTGGACCCTTTAATATAATGGATAAAAAGCTTTGTACCTTGAATTGTTGACAGGAGCAATTGGTAGCCCCAAGGGCCGGCTCATTATAATATGATGAGTCGGGTCTTCAATAAGATGAGCAAAAAATGATTTTTCATTAGCCCCCTAGTGTCATGGTGCATGCTTGCAGCGACATGAGACTTGTGTATTTGATGTAATCTCAACTTGAATAATGTAGCCCCCAAGTGCCGGGTCGTAAGCCTGCAGCGACTCGGGACTATTCCCTCCATTGTAGAATAAATCATATCCATTGATAAAATAATAGCCATTGCGCTGAAGCGACTTTAGAAACCTCAATCATAATATTGGTTATTGATAACCATAATAAAAATCCAGCCATGTTGGCTATTAAAGATTAATATAATCCGGTATGAAAACCTTATTCATTCAGTATCATAATGAAAATTCAGCCAAGTTTGGCTATTTAAATAATATAACCCAATGATTTATAAGCGCATGATTCCAATGGCGCAATCCAAAGATATACTGGCGACTTATAGTCCCAAGCCAGGCCGGTTTAATAAACACCGGATAATTTTTCATCATATACTGGCGACTTATCATCTTAAAGCCAGGCCGGTTTAACAAACACCGGATAATTTATCATCATACTGGCGACACATAGTCGAAAGCCAGGCCGGTTTAATAAACGTCAGTGATTTATAATCATGCTTTATTCAACCTGTTTCTGCATACAACAAGTTTAAAGTGTCCTGGCGGTTTACCGCCGGACGGGTCATAATGCCCAACATATAACCTGGGTTTATAACCAAGGTTGCACTTAAGAATAATCAAATATGAAATATATCATACCTGTGATATTGAATCACATTGCTGGTTTTACCAACTTTTTGTAGTAAGAGTGATAACCCCAATCTTGAGTAATGATAACTCCTTTCATACTGTGTCGGTTGATGATAAACCGTACCGGGTTGTGATAAACACCGATTTAACCATATATAATACTGGCGACTCGTAGTCAAACCAGACCGGGCTGATAGTCTCCGGATTATAACTTGATCCTGTATTGACAACTTGTAATTGAAAGTCAAGCCGGGTTAATGAACGCCGGTTTACTCCATAATAGGATGGTAATAGAAAATCAAACCGGGCAGATGGCCTCCGGATTAAGATTTGACCGTGTTCCGTCAATTTGTAATTGACAGTTGAACCGGATTAAAACATTGTCGCAACAAAAATCAAATAACAGTTATGAAAAGAAAAATATGGAAGCAAAGGCAATGATAAAACCGTTTGCAAAAAGGAGGCTTTACTGAGCCGATCAGATGGTGTTACCATGGTCGGACACGACCAAGCTCCCAATAGGTGTAGCTATGGTTCAAGTCAGCCAGGTCCCCAACTGAAACCGTGGCATTATGCCGATCAAGTGGCGTGGCAATGGTTCGGGTTCGACCAAGCCCCCAAGTGATTCTGTGGCCTTAGGCCGATCAAGAGGCGTGACTGGTTCAGACTTGACCATGTCCCCAAGTGATCTGGTGGCTTTCGCCTATCAAAAGGTGTCGCATTGGTTCGGACACGACCAAGGCCCCAAGTGATATCACAAAGCTTTTTTGAAAAGCAAATTTCAAGGGGTAAACCGGAGGCCGCTTTAAGACAGAACCTCCGTGTAACCACGCATGATGTAAAAAAGAACAGAGACCCCGCTTTATGAAGCAGAAGCCCCCATGTGATCAATAATATGTTAGGCCAATAAGGCAGGATACCCATGTTTGAACCGCGCATCATGGCAGCAGGTCCTCTTCGGTAATTTTTAACTTTTTTGCAAGAGATAAATTCTTCTTGAACCGGGATCTTGAACCGGATATTGAGAGCTTCAAAGCTTTGTGGGAGACATCTTTCCCTTGACCCGAATTTTAAACTGGAATCTTCATTTTTAGCTGGAAATTTTCTGATGGTCTTTAAACTCGAACTTGCGAGAAGTTAATTCCTTTTTGAACCGGACATTGTTAAACCGGATTTGGGCGCTTCAGAGCTTTGTGGGAGAACAGATTTCCCTTGAACCGGATTGTAAACCAGATATTTGAGAGCTTCAATGAGACTGACTTCCCTTGAGCCGGATTTTAAACCGGAATCCTTTCTGATGACCCAGACCTTCTTCATTGAGCCGGGATTTTGTAACTGTCATATACTTTCTAAGCCGGAAATTTTCTGACGGCCTTCAAATAACAGTAGCCTCCTGGACCGGGTTATCTTTCCCTCCATCGTCCTGGGGTTCTTAAATTTGCTGAAACTAGCAAGATTTGCTGAGTCATGTCATCGTAGCCCACGAGTCTCAAGGTGACTCGAGGAGTTGGCTTGAAACTCTTCATATTTGACCATGATATAAACCAACATAACTTGTATATCATTGGTGTTGATAGCACGATGTAAATCCACAGAAGGCTGAGGTGACTGCGGCGGGTTATAAATGATCCCGTATGAGCCGTGTCAGCAACTCGGCCAATGGTTCCTTCCAACTGGCGATTTGAAGTTAACCAAACTGTAGTGGCGGCGACTTGTGCGCCTGCCCATTGAGCCATCTAGTGCAAACGGCGGTTGATAGTATATGATAATTTGCCTCCTTTTTGTTGAAAGAAAACCGGGCTACCCAAGCTGTGACTTGCTCATACTCAATAAACAGCTCATGCAGACAGGTGCGGCCCGGTATGTTGATGTAGACCAGGCCGCGAGAGACGGACGACAAAAACGACCGCAACATCAGAGGCAGCTCGGATAGATGAGTCGGCCGTGGCATTGTAAACCTGTGCGGACGGGGAAGATCGGCACCGGTGTCGTAAACCGGCACGGACGGGCGAGTTAATCGCGTCGTTTTGATGTAGTGAACAATTGTCCTGCATCAACAATATTGCAGACCAAGCAAAGATAAACTGCTTTTTGACAAAAATAATATGTGCCAATAAAATATATTTAAAATGGATATCACCCGATGTGCCAGGCCAGAAATAATCCGCCATGAAGTTGATGATCACTAGGTTAAGTTGAAATTACTCACGAGTGAGTCGGCCGTGGGAGCAGACAGATGAGCCGGGCGCGGCGTTGTAAACCGGCAGGGACGGGTGAGTCAATCGTAGGCGCAGTAAGCCGCGTGGACGGCGAGTCGATCTCGAGCATGGTCCCAACAAGCTGACGTAAACCGGGCCACAAGGGTGGCGACTTGTGCATGTTCATTCACCGGGCGGTATGACACAGCCGAAACGCCGGTGCAGAACGCTGCTATCGCGTGCTCCGTACCCGTAATATAATACCTCATTAGTAATGAACAATTGTCCTGCATCAAAAATATCGCAAGGCAAAGTAATTGTTCACACAAAAATTAATATGTGCTGAAATAAACCGGACGAATATCACCTGATTCATCTGGACGACAGATGATCCGTACGCAGGGTAGGAATTAACTTAGATATATGAGTCACCAGCACTTCTTCCCTCTTTTTCTATCTTGATAGTGGCTCTTGACCTCTTCGTGAGAAGTAGCACTTGAAGACGAAGCAGTAGTTGGCCTCCTTTTTTTAGCTGTACGTAACATGTACACAGTGCAGATGCATGCCAGTATTTTCTTTCTTGCTCTTCACGTGGAGCGTCTTGTTGTTCTTGAAGCAGTAGTAGTGGCGCGCGGCAGCTCCAGCTTGTACGGCTCGCGGATCCACGATGAGAGCGTTTCAGACACAGAGCCAATCCGGCAGACGAACAAGTCCAGGCCTCCAAGTAGAAAAAATATTATAATGGAGCAGCTAGCGTTGGCAACTTGATCGATTGATGTAGATGTACCCCGACGCGACAAGTGCGGCTCAGAGAGGCAAAGTGAGACAACGACTCGGACGGGAGACGGGGCGCGGCAGATGCAGACGCGTGGCTGCGGGGACAGCATCTGGCAGAGGCGGCTGCTGGCCCGAGGCGTGGCGACTCGGCGTGGTGGCCGGTCGGCTTGCTACGATGGGTCAACCGGTGTGAAGCAGCTCGAGGTCGATGCTGCAGGGGACGAGTTGTGGCGATGAAGGAGAATCGGCTGGGGTCAACCGGAATAAGCCGTGGCGGGTCTCGGTGGCGGCGGCTCAGGCGTGGCCCGCTTGACGAGGCGACGGTAACCCACGAAGCCATGGCGGTGGGCCGGTGGCGACTCTTCTGCAGTGGAAACCCGGCGTTTTGAAGTGGCAACTTGGAAGCAGAGGATCCCCAGCCCGTGGACAGCTCCGCGGAGGAGACCTGGCGCGGGGAGGCGGAGCAGACCCAGCAATGACCGGCGCATGCGGACCCGGCAATGGTAGTGAGCTAGCGGCGCAGTACGACAGCTGTAGAAATGGGCGGTCGCAGTAGGCGGAGGTGACTGCCCACGGCGGCTCAAGCGCCGTAGAGGAGACGACGGCTTGGTGCAGAAGCGCGGCTGGCTTAACGAAGCGGCGCGACGGCTCGTAGACGGATGACGCAGTGCGGCGCGCCGGCCGCTCCGGGCAAAAGCAGCAATCAGCTCGGATTCTGGGCAGAGGCGAGGCACAGTCCGCGCAGGAGTCCGGGTCACTGCCTTCTTCATTTACAGGTCGTGGCTCCTGCGTAACCCCTTTTTTTTCCTTTTGTCCTTTTAAACAGTGTATGTGCTTCCGTCCTTGCATGCAAGAGACGTTGCCAGCCGTGGCTCTCTACTTTTGTTGTTGATTGCTGATTTCTTTTTTGGGATGAGGTGGAGAGCAACAATACAAACGTGGTACCTTGGCCAATTAAGCATCTCACAGCCTCGGGACTTGATTACTGGACCAGGGGAAATACAATAATAGTCGGATACGGCCACCGTACAGGTTGGTACTGCAGCGGAAATTTTTGGCAACCTTGACTCGGCGATTTGGCCGCTCGCCAGGCACACATTATGCTGCGAAAACTCTAGTATCCTTGTCGGCCCGCATGACTTGATCCTTGCCCCTGATTGATCTCGTGCACATCTTCGATCTGTAATGGCCGCGGCGCTGTACTTAATGCCACCTTAATTTCTCTTGATCCTTGTAATATCAGCTTCAAAGCTAATCACAATTTCAATCACAAACAATGAATTTTGCCGGCTCTTCTACATCTGACAAATCACGAGCTTCTCGACACCCTAGGGAAGATCCCTCCAAGAACTCAACACCATCGTGCGCAGGCCCCACGGGGGGCGCCAACTGTCGTGGATTTGTCACGGCAGATGTCCTAGTGTGAGGACTTAGTCACGAGGCCAACGCATCTATGTGGTAGCTTGAGAGGGGTTGAGTGGAATCGAGAGACGCAGGGCGGATCAACATGCAAGACAAGGGTTTAGACAGCTTCGGGCCCCGGGAAACATCATCTGGTAAAAACCCTACATGCTGTTTGAGGCTAGGTCTCATTATCATCACGAGGGAGTCGCCGTAAACCGGCTCTCCTCTTTGTGTCTAGTCCTAAGATTGTTTCTTCTTTTCTGTAGCTTGTCCCCCTTTGGGGAGCCCTGCCCCTCCTTATATATGTTGAAGGGGCGGGTTACATGTGGAGTCCTATTAGGATTAGGACTAGTCTATCTCTAATGCAAACCGGATACAAGTCCGGGTCTTCCTCCTTGTAAGACAAATATTCATTATGCCTTTCCTCTTAAATCAGCCCACCATATAATGAACCGGCCTTCATGAACCGCCCGTTGGGCCACCAGGTCTTGTCGCTCCTCGCACCCGCCTGCCGGATTACCAATGAGTCGTGAACCGCCAGGTCCAAACGGGTCGTCGGTGAACCGCCAAGTGTCAGCGGGGTCTCAAATAAACCGCCAAGTCCAGCCGGGTTATACTTCCGGCCGGTTTACGCCGCGGGGTATATCCCCGATAGAGAGGGAGAGAGAGATTGAGCGAGCGTGGCCCACCATGAGATTGAAAGAGTGGGGGCGGCTTGGATGGACTGACCTAGATAGACAATCTGCCTGAGAGAGTATAGAGTGTGTCAATCGAGGCCCGAACATGGAGATATATCATTTGTGTGTGAAAGAAAACGAGGTTAATCGAGACTTAGATAAAGAGAGCGAGATTGAGCGAGTGTGGCCCGCCGTGAGGAAGAAAGAGTGAGACAGTCTCGAGGGAGTGATCTAGATAGACAACGTGTGTGCGTGCGCACAGAGTTTGAGGGGCTAGATAGGCAATGCATGTATCTAGCACGAGAGGGTGGGAGGGAGGGAGGGAGAGAGAGAGAGAGCTCAACATGGGGTGCAATGGCGGGTGTGTGAGGTAAATACATTTGGTAACAGAGTGGAAAAAGGGGGTTGCATAGTTGAGAAAGTTAGAGATCGAAACATGGAGAGAAAGAATGAACGTGTGTCGAAAACCGATAGCTTCCTAAGGTGGTTAGGAGAGGAAGATTGACCGATACAGGAAGTATGTAGCATGTGTGCCGAGGGGGTGGGGTGGGGCTAAAAGCAACATTTTTATATAGGTAGTATGAGACTTAATATCAATGTTTCAATCTAGTGTACATTGTAAGATTTGAACTGAGGACCATGCATATGAGTAAATATTTTGAATTCGTGCCATACTAGGTTTGGAAAAGTTGACACTAACTCGATTGTTGTGCTATTTTGTAGGTCATATGTTTGAATCCATCCAAAAGTTTTCTCACTACCATGGTGTTCATCATATACATATGAATTTGTATTAAAAAAGTAGCGTGGATACAGTGAAATGCGGAATCCACGTTAGAGTTGGAGATCACTATGTGACACACACTCTAATTCAAATAACTACTTATGTGACACACACTCTAATCCACATTAGCGTGGATACCGTTTCGATTTTTTTTCAAATAACTCCTCATTATTAAATTTATAGTATCTCGTTTCGAATGACTAATTATTTGCAAGGAAAACACGGGCATGGTAATACATACAGATTCGTTTGCAAATGAAAGAAGATTCGTTTGCATTCTCAAATGTAGGCGTACCAGGCAGACCAGGGTCGTGTCGTGGTGGTCGCGTGTGTCGGACGGACACTTAGCACCCAGCCACCAACCCCCGTCCCTCCCTCCCCCTCCCTCCCCAAAAAAAGGAAGACGAAAAATAAGTTCGTGCTTCCATGTTTCGGATTGAAATATCTGGTGGCCCAAATTCCAGCCCTGCAAAATCTCCCTTCTCCACCGTCCCCTTTCGCGCCCAGATTGCTGAAATCCCTAATTCGCCGCCAACCCAAGCAAAGTTCGAATCGCCCCTCATCTCATCTCTTTCCCCACCTCTGTGCCGGACGACAACGACAAAGACGACGGTCGCGCTTCACCACCGCACCGGAGCTACCTCATCTACGTCCTCGTCCACCGCACCGGGTGGTCCACCCACAACGTCGGCCGCCGCAACCGATGTGCCTCACAGACACCGACTTCCACCGCATCAGGTGCGCTTCACCGATGATGTCTCCCACCTCACCGGGGCTACTTCACCGAGCACATCGTCGCACCTCTGCCTCCCGAGGGAGTTGGGGCTTCAGCAACGGTCTCGTCCACCGCATCGTAGCGCTTCGCTACCATTCAAGATCTGCATCTGTGCGCGGCCAGCCAACGCCAGCGCATCACCCTCAATGGCTCTGAAGTGACCCGCACTCTAGCTTGGCGAGCATGCCCAAACGCCGGCCCGAACTAGGTATCCACACATCACTCCCTTGTGCACTGTTCCGACGATGTTTGGATATCCTTTCACTGCTCTCTTATCTTACACGCCTATGCAACTCTAACTTTAACTCTTATTTCTTCTAGAGATATCATCTGAAATAAGCAAAACCATTTTTTAGCGAAGCATGACAGCTCTACGGGATCTGGTACACATCCTGCACACCCGTATAACCTTGTAAGTATCTGTCCTCCAGTACAACAGCAAGGTCGATTCCTCTTATTTGATCAACCATTCACCGTGTCAAAAATGCAGAGGGGGATGCAAGGAGCACAAGGCCTGCACATCCAAGCAAGTGGTAACATGAACTTGTACATGGAACATCCCAAGCGCAATCAGAGCTGCAGTGAGCCTGTACAACGAGCTAGCGTAAGTCCCTGCATTTCATTTAATTTGTACTGGCATGCGTGTATGATTTGTTGTGCAGTGGCGGATCCATGAATTCAAGTTACCAGGGGCGAACATTTAACTTAAAAAATACGAAGGCACTTGCACTCTGGAAATCAACATAACTTGAGAAATGTGAAGCTACGTGCACTTTGAAAACCAGCTAATGATCCAAAGTAGTTCAGATTATAAACACCAAATGATTCAAGCACCAAAAAACACAAAATGCAACATGGTGTACAAGGACTACAAACATGGTGTGTACCTGCTTGAATTATTCATTCTCTGGCTGAAAATATTGAAGTGTAATTGCACCTATAACCAGTGCGCAAACTGCATATCAATATATTTATCCTGCACAAGTGTGCCAATAGTTTCAAACAACAGATTAGAAAAGTATTTATGCTACGTTGCCATGATACAGAGACTTTCTGGTAGATGGCCTCGACGTTTCCTCAAGCCATGAAAATGTACTATAATTTGCTTGTCATCAATGCCTGCAAATCTCTATGTCTCTCAACATAGCAGATCATCATTAGACACTAAATCCTTCAATGGGAGCTTGCAAAATGCTTGCATTAGATCCCTCATTAGACACTATATGTTCATCACCAGGAGCATGTAAAATGTTTGCATCAAATCCTTCATTAGCAGTCTGTTCATTAGACACTTCAGGCTCAAGAACAACATGAGCTTGTATGTTTGCACCGGAAACTTGATTAGATACATCATATTCAGTTAGTTCAAAATTGATTGGGGGAGTTATAAAATAAGCAGAAATTGGTTCCATTTCTCATAGATTCCCTACATACAAGCAGTTTTACAACACCGTCAGGTTTAACTATTGGCCAAAAATTGAACAGTTGAATTAGATATAATCAGGGATGTGATGTACCTGCTCGTTGCGCATGCTACTCTTTCAAGCCGCGACTGTCTGTTTGCACAAGCTCGATGCCATGCCCATGCTGCCGCCGCTGCCTCCCATGCAGGCTACACCCAGGGTTGGATCTTCATCTTCTTATCCTTCCATTCGCTTGAAGCCCGACAACTGCCCTCCAACGAGGGCGTGAGGAAGTGTTGTGTCGATCTGTCTAGCGGCGGCTAGGTTAGGAGCGAACCAGACTGGAGGCTGGAGCGAACGAATTGTGATTTTTCTTGCTGTCGATTGATATGGGAGGGGCTCGTTTGGTCCACAAGCCTACTATAGGGCCTGCCTTGCACTTATGTTATTGGCCCATCCAAATTGAAACATTTTTCTTCATTTTTTACATTGCCTGCTCGTGCATTGGGACGAACAAAACTAGCCTGGGCCAACCTGAACGACTCAAACTAGGTGCACACTTTCTAGACACCCGAGGCAGCCGCCCATAACAACCCCTATGGTGGTGTCGCCCCTTTTTGCGTGTATGATTGGGGTAGTGAAAACTATTCTAGTGGCGCTTTTGATTTACCCACAGAATGGTTGAATTGCTTGTTTCTATGAACTGAGTTCGCCAATAATGTGAAGGATGCCAGTCTTTTCATCCTATTGTGGATTGCTTAGATATCGATATGCCAAATGTAATTGCATGAAATATACAGTAAAAACCAGTGTGATGTATGTGGCTACAACTAGTCTGACTACACGTCCTCATATAACATATCAAGGACGCACCATCTTACCAGATTAACCATTCGACTTACCAATGCAGTGTGGGAAGAAAGAAGTATTGGGATTGCGTATCCAAGCAATTGATGCCATGGACTCCTTCGTAGAACCTTGTAAGCGAAAAATAAGTTGCAGTGTGCCTATATAAAGAGCCAGCGTAAGTTTAGTTACCTGCTTCTCAGAATTTTAGGAGCCACTTATTGCAGAATTGTTCAGTTATGTTGCTTGGCTTAATTTAGTTTGCTACTGATTACATAATGGCATAGCCTGTTAATCCTATTATAGACTGCGCCTATCTATGTGTTTGATACTTACTGTTAAGAATTACCTGTTTGCCCGAACTTAAATAGCTACTTGTTTGTTTAACTGCTTTCCTGCTACAACAACCAGTTACAATGATGTTAATAACTACTTTTCAGCATCCAATTGAAACTCTTTAATTCCTTGTTTGTTTAACTGGTTTGCTGTTGCTACCTCTTGAGCATGCATTGGTTTTTCCCTTGAAGAGGAAAGGGTGATGCAGCAAAGTAGCGTAAGTATTTCCCTCAGTTTTTGAGAACCAAGGTATCAATCCAGTAGGAGGCTCCTCAAAAGTCCCACACACCTAAACAAACAAACAAGAACCTTGCAACCAACGCGATAAAGGGGTTGTCAATCCCTTCATGATAACTTGCGAAAGTGAGATCTGATAGAGATAATAAGATAAGATAAATATTTTTGGCATTTTTATGATATAGATTGGAAAATAAAAGATGCAAATAAAAGTAGATGGGAAACTTATATGATAAAAGATAGACCTGGGGGCCATAGGTTTCACTACTGGCTTCTCTCAAGATAGCATAAGTATTACGGTGGGTGAACAAATTACCGTCGAGCAATTGATAGAAAAGTGCATAGTTATGAGAATATCTAGGCATGATCATGTATATAGGCATCACGTCCATGACAAGTAGATCGACTCCTGCCTGCATCTACTACTATTACTCCACACATTGACCGACTCCTGCCTGCATCTAGAGTATTAAGTTCATGAAGAACAGAGTAACACATTAAGAAAGATGACATGATGTAGAGGGATAAACTCATGCAATATGATATAAACCCCATCTTTTTATCCTCGATGGCAACAATACAATATGTGCCTTGCTGCCCCTGCTGTCACTAGGAAAGGACACCGCAAGATTGAACCCAAAGCTAAGCACTTCTCCCATTGCAAGAAAGATCAATCTAGTAGGCCAAACCAAACTGATAATTCGAAGAGACTTGCAAAGATAACAAATCATACATAAAAGAATTCAGAGGATATTCAAATATTTCTCATAGATAAACTTGATCATGAACCCACAATTCATCGGATCTCGACAAACACACCACAAAAAGAGTTACATCGAATAGATCTCCAAGAAGATCGAGGAGAACTTTGTATTGAGGTTCAAAGAGAGAGAAGAAGGCATCTAGCTAATAACTATTGACCCAAAGGTCTATGGTAAACTACTCACAACTCATCGGGGAGGCCTTGGAGATGATGTAGAGGCCCTCCGTGGTCGATTCCCCCTCCGGCGGAGCGCCGACAAAGGCTCCAAGATGGGATCTCACGGATACAGAAGGTTGCGGCGGTGGAATTAGGTTTTCGTGGTGCTCCTGGATGTTTTCAGGGTACGATAGTATATATAAGCAAAGGAAGTACGTCAGTGGAGCAACCAGGGGCCCACGAGGGTGGCGGGCGCGCCCACCCCCAGGGCGCACCGGGCACCCTCGTGGCCGCCTCGATTAAAACTTGATGTCCACTCCAAGTCTCCTGGATTGTGTTTGTTCCGAAAATATCGCTCCCGAAGGTTTCATTCCGTTTGGACTCTGTTTGATATTCATTTTCTTCGAAACACTGAAATAGGCAAAAAAACCAGCAATTCGGGTTGGGCCTCCGGTTAGTAGGTTAGTCCCAAAAATGATATAAAAGTGTAAAGTAAAGCCCATAAACATCCAAAACAGGTAATATAATAGCATGGAACAATCAAAAATTATAGATATGTTGGAGACGTATCAAGCATTCCCAAGCTTAATTCATGCTAGTCCTCGAGTAGGTAAATGATCAAAAAACAGAATTTTTGATGTGGAATGCTACCTAGCATAATTCTCAATGTAATTCTCTTTATTGTGGCATGAATGTTCATACCCAAATGATTCGAAATAAAAGTTCATATTGACATAAGAAATAGTAATACTTCAAGCATAGTAACAAAGCAATCATGTCTTCTTAAAATAACATGGCTAAAGAAAGTTATCCCTGCAAAATCATATAGTCTGGCTATGCTCTATCTTCATCACACAAAGTATTTAATCATGCACAACCCCGATGACGCCAAGCAATTGTTTCATACTTTAGTATTCTCAAACTTTTTCAACTTTCACGCAATACAGGAGCGTGAGCCATGGATATAGCACTATATGTGGAATAGAATGGTGGTTGTGGAGAAAAAAAAAGGAGAAGATAGTCTCACATCAACTAGGCGTATCAACGGGCTATGGAGATGCCCATTAATAGATATCAATGTGAGTGAGTAGGGATTGCCATGCAACGGATGCACTTAGAGCTATAAATGTATGAAAGATCAAAAAAAGAAACTAAGTGGGTGTTCATCCAACTTGCTTGCTCACGAAGACCTAGGGCGTTTTGAGGAAGCCCATCATTGGAATATAGAAGCCAAGTTCTATAATAAAAATTCCCACTAGTATATGAAAGTGACAACATAGGAGACTCTCTATCATGAAGACCATGGTGCTACTTTGAAGAAAAGTATGGTAAAAGAATAGTAGCATTGTCCCTTCTCTCTTTTTGTCTCATTTTTTAATTTGGCCTTTCTCTTTTTTTTATTTGGCCTTTTTTTTGTAAATTCTGAAGTCTCATGCCGACTTGTGGGGGAATCATAGTCTCCATCATCCTTTCCTCGCTTGGGACAATGCTCTAATAATGAAGATCATCACACTTTTATTTACTTACAACTCAAGATTACAACTCGGTACATAGAACAAAATATGACTCTATATGAATGCCTCCGGTGGTGTACCGGAGAATTATGAAGGTGGCTTTGCCACAAATACGATGTCAACTACATGATCATGCAAGAGCAATATGACAATGATGATGCATGTCATAATAAATGAAACGGTGGAAAGTTGCATGGCAATATATCTCAGAATGGCTATGGAAATGCCATAATAGGTAGGTATGGTGGCTGTTTTGAGGAAGGTATATGGTGGGTGTATGGTACCGGTGAAAGTTGCGCGACACAAGAGAGGCTAGCAATGGTGGAAGGGTGAGAGTGCGTATAATCCATGGACTCAACATTAGTCATAAAGAACTCATATAATTATTGCAAAAATCTACAAGTCATTGAAAACAAAGTACTACGCGCATGCTCCTAGGGATATAGATTGGTAGGAAAAGACCATCGCTCCTCCCCGACCGCCACTCGTAAGGAAGACAATCAATAAATAAATTATGCTCCAACTTCATCACAAAGCGGTTCACCATACGTGCATGCTACGGGAATCACAAACTTCAACACAAGTATTCTTTAAATTCATAATTACCCCACTAGCATGACCCTAATATCACCATCCTCATATCTCAAAACAATTATCAAGCATCAAATTGACCATAGCATCCAATTCACTTTCTATGATAGTTTTTATTATACCCAACTTGGATGCCCATCATTCTTGGACCAATTTTATAACCATAGCAAATACCATGCTGTTCTAAAAGACTCTCTGTCGGTGTCAAAACCAGCGGATCTTGGGTAGGCGGCCCCGAACTGTGCGTCTAGGCGGAAGGTAACAGGAGATAAGGGACACGATGTTTTTACCCAGGTTCGGGCCCTCTCGATGGAGGTAAAACCCTACTCTTGCTTGATTAATATTGATGATATGGGTAGTACAAGAGTAGATCTACCACGAGATCAGAGAGGCTAAACCCTAGAAGCTAGCCTATGGTATGATTGTTCTTCGTCCTATGGACTAAAACCCTCCGGGTTATATAGACACTGGAGAGGGCTAGGGTTACACAGAGTCGGTTACAATGGGAGGAGATCTACATATCCGTATCGCCAAGCTTGCCTTCCACGCCAAGGAAAGTCCCATCCGGACACGGGACAAAGTCTTCAATCTTGTATCTTCATAGTCCAGGAGTCCGGCCCAAAGTTATAGTCCGGTCATTCGGACACCCCCTAATCCAGGACTCCCTCAATAGCCCCTGAACCAAGCTTCAATGACGACGAGTCTGGCGCGCAGATTGTCTTCGGCATTGCAAGGCGGGTTCCTCCTCCGAATACTCCATAAAAGATTTTGAACACAAGGATAGTGTCCGGCTCTACAAAACAAGTTCCACATGGCACCGTAGAGAGAATAATATTTGCACCAATCTAATCTGCTGACGTATTCTGTAGCGTGACATCACGCCACGGCCAAGCCTTTATTCATTTTACTGTCCCACCTCAGCATGATTAGCGAGGCGGTTTCCTTGGCACGTCTTGCCAAAGCAGAAATCATGTCCCCTTATTATGGGATTCTCATCAATATAGGCGTGGGTAACCCAACTGTGCCATTGGTATGTCTCCTCAATAGAAAGCGAGTCCCAAACGGTCACGGGGAGGGCTCTTGGTATTCAACCTCTTTATAAAGAGACCAAGGCTCGACTCCTTTCAGTCTCAATCAAATCCGCCTCTCACCTTGAGTTCCAACACCCAAAGTTCCAGATTCAGGCACTTCGGACCTTCGATGATTTCCGGCTCTGGCCTTCAAGGCCGGTGGACGCCTTCCTCCGTTACGGAAGAAGACGTGCGAAAGCTAAGAGACGCCAGGTATCTAACCGGCGAAATCTCGCATAGGCTGCCTGCTCAAGGGCAGGTTAT
Organism: Triticum aestivum; assembly: GCF_018294505.1. Classification (NCBI taxonomy): domain Eukaryota; kingdom Viridiplantae; phylum Streptophyta; class Magnoliopsida; order Poales; family Poaceae; genus Triticum; species Triticum aestivum. Next base: position 288,214,198 of record NC_057807.1, read on the forward strand.
TCCCACTCCCAAGCCTAGTGAGAGCATGGTGTTCGTGTCTCACTTCCTTAGGGGGCTAGGCTTCCCGACGGACCCCTTCGTGAGGGGGCTCATGTTTTATTACGGGCTAGAATTTCACGACTTAGCTCCGGAGTCCATCCTCCATATCTCATCATTTATTGTCGTGTGCGAGGCCTTCCTCCGTATTACTCCTCACTTCTGATTGTGTCTTAATACCTTCAAAGTAGAGCCGAAGATGATCGAGGGGCAGCAGGCAGAGTGCAGAGGTGCTGTTATAAGCAAGAATGCTGACGCTTCATGGCCCGAGGGCCTTTTTCAAGAGGAGTTCGGCTTATGGCAACGAGAGTGGTTTTAATAGCTCCCAGGGGCACCAAATGGGTGGCGCCACCTACCTTTCGCTCGGGTCCGCCACCACAGCTAGCGTCATGGGTCAATAGAGGGCTTAACTGGGGGCCGTCCAAGGACGTGCCCTTGTTGCAGGGCCGCGTTCGAGATCTCCTAGAAAGAGATGTCAATCTGGCCGTAGTGACGCAGGTTATGTTGATTCGCCGCGTCCTGCCCTGCAAATGTCGCCCCCTCCGCCTGTGGGAGTTTAATCCAGAAGTACCACGAGCCCTCTAACATTTTGTGGGCGCGACGCCCATGGAGATGTACAAATTGTTCTTCGGATCACAAGCAATGTGTCCGGAATCGTCCAAGGACGCAGGTCTGAGCTGCAATTGCCCGGATACTCAAGTAAGTAGCCCTGTACCCGGACACATTATCTGTATATTTATCATAAAATTGCCTTTAAAAGAGTCGTCCCTTAAACAGGAGTGGATAGCGAAAGCAAAGCTAATCAGGTGTCCAGCCCCCCTCCCTGAGACTACGCCGGATCCCGTGTTGACCAGGATGCTGGAGGTCGCGCCTTTGGAAGAAGGCGAAGAGGGGAACAAGGAAGCTACCGCCTCCCCGAAGGAGGCTGTCAGTAAAGGAGGAATCGAGAATTCCTCTAACCAGGGGAAGAAGAGGACCGCCTCTGAAGACCCGGAGGCCATGGCCTCAAAGCGGGGGAAGAAATCTTTGTCAGAGGGTCCGGCGCCGGGGAGTTCCTCGGTCGCATTGCGCCCCCAAGGGGGTCAGCTCTCCACCGAGCCGTAAGTAAAGAGGGGGTTTTCAAAATGAGAGACATCCCCATTCTATTTCTGAGGAAGATAACCGAAATTTTACCTTGTAGTTCGGATCTCAGCCCTTCTCAGCAGAGCTCATCTTCAGGGGATCTTCGTCCGAAGATGATGGAGAGCGGAACGCCTCCCCCTGCCGTACCGCCTTGCAAGGCCGGCGACCCTGAGGTGTCGTCATGGAGGGTTTCTCCGAATCCGGCAGGGCCGGAAGGCAGTCGTATGGCCCCCCAAGGCCCTCCATGTCCGGCCTTCGAAAAAGGCCATCGGACGAGTCCAGCACCGTCCGGTGCACGGTCGGAGGAGCTGAAGGATCTGTTTGAGCGAGCATCTATCTCAGAAGAACATCGTGCGTTGAAGGATACGGTGATTGGAAGGATTTCATCCGCGGAGAGCGGGTTGTACGAGGCCGTCAGGAGTTTACTGACAGGTTTTGAGGTACGCGAAATGATGTACCTTTGATAGATCCGCATATATAAGATGCGCCCTGTATAGATAGTAGCCCCTGAGACTCTCTGCGTTGTCAAAAATGACGGCGCACCGAGGATCATAATCCCATGTATAATATGTCGCCTTTCCTATGTAGGTGGCGAAGTGTCCGGTGGCTAGCCGGATGGATGAATTTGCCGAGCTAAAGCGGCAACTTGATGTGGCAGATGCCGACATCACGCTTGTCAACAAGCAGCTGGACGAGACACAAGGTATGTAATTTCTCCAAAGACACTTGGTAAGAGGAGCTTGATGCCCGTACCTTACAACATGTGTGCTTGATGCAGATGGTGCCGCTGCCATGGAGAACCTTCATGCAGAACTTGCCCGAGCCAAGGAGCAGACCAGGAAAAGCGATGCGGCTGCCTTAAAGGCGGCTGAAGAGCTGAAAGCCGAACAGGCTGTTCACTGCCAAAGCGAGAAGGAAATGGCCGAGATGGCTGTAAAGTTGAAGAATGCTGCCGACCGCTGCAAGCTTCTTGAAAAAGAAGACCAGGTGGCATAGAAGGACCTAGAGAAGGTCACTACCGAGGCCAAGGATACACGCTCTGCGATGAGAGCTATGAAGGAGGAGCTACGTCAGGCCGGAGATATCACGGCTGGAAAGCCCTTTATGCTGCGGATGAAGTTCGAGGATCCTAAATATGCTCCGTTGGACCGGCAGTGGAGTGCGGCGAACACTTATCTGGACTTGGCGGCGCGGACGCGGCTGAACACTTCCACGATCAAAAGGATCATGAAGTGGACAAGCTTTTTTGGTCGCAGTTCCACAATCTAGAGCGCCCACTTCCATTAACCGACCGTTTGGCCGCATGGACGGAGCTGAATAGGTTATCCGGACTCGCCATGAAGTATGTCATGAGTCATCTGTGGCCGAAAAGGCCCGAGCCGAAGAGTTATTTTAGCTTGGTGCAACAGTTCCTCGGTGCGGTGCCGCATATTAATGCAATGAAGAGGTCAGCGTGCATAGAGGGTGCGCAGATGGCTCTTGCCCGTGTCAAGACATACTGGGCGGAGATGAAGGCCATTGCTGTTGCATCCCAAGATTCGAACGAGAGTCGAGGACCTGCCGAGCACTATTTTCAGGAAGTTCTGCAGGGCGCTCGTTTAATAGAGACGCAGTGCTCGAAGGATGTTATGTTCGAATAACATGTATTATTGTAGAACAATGTTTCGATGGAATATAAAAGCTTTTTATACTTGTGCCTTCAAGAATTAGAATACCTCCTGTGCAGCCATTAATGTATATGTGTATATAACCTGAAAGATGGCAGTCTTCGGCTTCAGCCCCCACGCATGTAATGTGGGGTTGTTCGCAGAAGGCGCATTTTCACACTTGATCCAACGTCTTGGTCCTATTAAGGAGGTGATAGCGCAGCGAACTAGGCAACCAGACTATAATGCTTTATCACTTTCACTTAGCCATAGGAGTTTGACAGTGGGGCTACTATATAGCCCCTAGAGGCACCGCACTCACCCGAATTCGGGGCGTGTGTGTGCCTGGCCGGGAAACGACCCTTCATTAATGCGGAGGAATCCTAAAGATTCCGTCGGGTCATCGAGTGGTCGACCAGTCTCACGCTATATCATGACAGTCAGTTTTCGGCTTTCTCTACTGAGGTGCTCACCTGGCCGAACCGAGGCACAATCACAGTAGTTCTCCTGGTGCCGCCTTAGCCGATAGAGCGGAACGTAAGGCAGCAAAACACAGGAGCCGGGCAAACCCAACATTTGACCAAAGACATGATTCGGAGTTGATGCATATAAGGCCAAACTCGCGACGCCGAACACTCCCTAAGGTATTCGGTCTTTATGAAAACGGGCTGAACAACGCCCTTGGTAAGAAGCCCCTGGTGTCCAGGTACGCGCAAAATTCTGATGTGGCCACATGCCAAGACGCCAGCCTCCTCCTCGGTTATAACAAGAAACCGGGGGATTTGTATCAACAAGAGACAGTGAGAAAGGTCGCAGGGTCTTAATCTGAAAAGAATCCTTGGAACGGGTCCCTACTGCACGTCTGTGCCTGTGTCTCTGTTGTGCCGTATCCTGGACGGGTGTAGCACGGTGTTCATCTGTAAAAGAGAGGAACTTAGTTGAAAACGATTGTGCGAAAATCTATGTTATATTAAATAAACAAAGTATAATTCAGAAAATGGGTAGAATTGAGCTTTATTGTCTCTTGTTGTACACGCGCGGAGCCCCTTGTACAGGGGTATGCGGCTAGTAAGCCCTTGTATGTTTATGCCGAACTCGTCTAGCCATGTCCGGGGTCTGAACGACTTGTTTAGGTGCTTTGACGAGTGAAGCCGGTTTAGTGTGTGGCTGTTTAGGCAGCCGCACAGTCTTCCGCGCTTGAGGAACACTCGATATTTCCCTTTAATGAGATGATGCCTCACAGACCGAGCATTTTAAGCGTAAGGGATGCATAATGCGGTATTGCGTTAAAGCGGGCGAAAGCTTCGCGTGCCAGTAGTGCTTGATAGCTACTTGTGAATGGGGCGATGTGGAAGGTTATCTTTTCGCGTCGGAAGTTGTCGGGGGAGCCGAACATAACTTCTAACGGGAGAGAACCCGTACAATGGGTATCTAGGCCTGGTGTTACCCCTTAAAAGGAAGTGTTGCCATGGCGAATTTTTGTTGGGTTTATCCCCATTTTGCGGATTGTGTCCTGATATAGCAGGTTTAGACCACTGCCTCCGTCCATTAGGACTTGTGTAAAGTGGAGTCCATCAATTATCGGATCTAATACCAAGGCAGTCCAGCCTGCGTTCCGGATACTTCTAGAGTAATCCTGATGGTCGAAGGTGATTGGTTGTAACAACCAGTGGTGGGACTCCTGTGGGACAGGCCGTATAGCGTGTATCTCTATAGGCGCCACTCTGTTTTTCCCTTTTGTCACGTGAAGTGAGTTTACTGTTTGGACTTCTTGTGGGAACTTCTTTTGTTCTCCGGTGCTCTGCTTGTGGGGTTCGTCGTCGTCCTCACCTGGTATGTCGAGCCCCTTGTGTTCGGCGTTGAGTTTGCCGGATTGCTTGAAGACCCAACAATCTCTGTGGGTATGGTTTGCAGGCTTCCCGGGAGTACTGTGGATTTGGCATATTTTGTCCAAGATTTTGTTTAGGTTAGATAGCTCGTCCCTGTTATCCTTGAGGGACAGCCTTTTCTGATTCTGCCGAGAGCTTTTGACTCCGGCGTTGACTATCGTGCTCTTCGGGCTGTTTCCCTTGGTCCGACGCTGGTCCTTGCTACGTCGCGATTTCCCGTTTCCATCCCTAACTTCGGATGTACTTGGGTCGCTGGTACTTCTTCTTGCCAACCAGCTATCCTCTCCTGCGCAAAAGCGGGTCATGAGGCTTGTTAATGCGGCCATTGTTCTTGGCTTTTCTTGGCAGAGGTGTCTAGCGAGCCATTCGTCTCGAACGTTGTGTTTGAAAGCTGCTAAGGCTTCGGCGTCCGGACAGTCGACTATCTGGTTCTTTTTAGTAAGAAATCTGTTCCAGAGTTTTCGGGCTGACTCTCTGGGTTGTTGAGTTATATGACTTAGATCGTCTGCATCCGGAGGTCGGACATAGGTCCCTTGAAATTTTTCCCAAAAAGCATCCTTGAGCTCTTCCCAACTTCCGATGGTGTTTTCGGGAAGGCTTTTAAGCTAATGCCGGGCTGGCCCTTTGAGCTTGAGGGGTAAGTATTTTATGGCGTGGAGGTCATCTCCTCTAGCCATGTGTATGTGGAGGATATAATCCTCAATCCAGACTCGAGGGTCTGTTGTTCCGTCGTATGCCTCTATGTTTACGGGCTTGAATCCCGCTGGAAATTCATGGTCTAGCACCTCATCGGTGAAACATAGGGGGTGCGCGGCACCCCTATATTTGGTGCGCCGTGATGTTCGGATACTTGTTGCGTTGCATTGCTTACTAGAGCTTACTTTCTTGGCCCGTAGATAGATCTGGCTGGGCCGTCTTTTTGATGTGAATCCTTGTGTGGATCACGTGCCGGCTTGTGTGCGACGCCCTTTTCCGCTCTATGTTGGCCATGGGGTTGTTTATCCGACCAGGTGTCTTCCTTATTTTTTGATTGCGGGGGCTCTAAGACCTCCTCATCAAATTCCGGCAGTAATTTTCGCTTCGGATAGCTCTTTGTGTGGCGACTGTCGCTGTATTTGTTTGCGGTGTTGAGTACTTTTCCCCATCTAATTGTGAGTGCATCTTCCGCTGTTTTGAGCTTCCGCTTCTTCCTTTTCAGGCTACGCGCAGTGGCGACGAGCCTTTTGTGGAGGTTCTTTTGCTCCAGCAACTTGTCCGGCGTGAGGTCGTCCGGACTATTATCTTCGCCGGGGACGGGTTGTTCGGTTTGTTTACCCAAGTTGCCATGTTCGGATGGTTGCTCGATGGCATGTTCGTCGTCCGCCGGTTCGCCCTGCTCTATGGCTGGGTCTGTACGGCTGCTGTCTCTGTCGAGGTGAGGTTTGGAGCGGCGCTTACGCCGCCGCTTTGACTGCTTTTCGAGGGAACGATCCCGCGTTGCGTCTCTTTGTTACTCATCGTCATTTCTTTTAGGTGTGTCCACCATGTATACATCGTTAGATGAGGTGGTTGTCCAGTGCCCTATAGGCGCTGGTTCCTATTCGTCTCCTACATCGTCGTCCGTACCGTCGATGTCTTCGGAGTCGAAGTCGAGCATGTCGGTTAAATAATCGACAGCGGCTACGAAGTGGGTGGTGGGTGGACTTTGAATTTCTTCGTCATCCGCGTCCCATCCTCGCTGACCATAGTCCGGCCAGGGCTCTCCTGATAAAGAGAGAGACTTTAGTGAATTCAGAATGTCGCCGAAGGGCGAGCATTGAGAGGTGTCCGCGGCGGCGAACTCCATGATCGGCGCCCAATCAGATTCGATCGGCAGGGGCACGGAAGGTTCGGAGTCCAGAAAGGAGTCCGGCACCTTGGAGTCGCGAGCTTCGCAAATGACAAGACTGGTGTTTGGCTCGATCACCGTAGAGACTGCAGCCCCCGAGGCGGTGTCCAGCCATCCATCCTCGATTGGCGCAGTCGGCTCCGAGCTAAGGGTCGGAGCGGACACTGGGGCGGCCTCTTGGGCACTGTTCGGTGGCAGAGCTAGATCATGCCCATCGTGACAGTGCGTCACGCTCGGCTGTGGCTTGAACCCGTCGAAGATCAAGTCTCCGCGGATGTCAGCCGTGTTGTTCAAACTTCCAAATCTGACCTGATGGCCAGGGGCGTAGCTTTTGATCTGCTCGAGATGGCCAAGCGAATTGGCCCGCAGTGCAAAGCCGCCGAATACGAAGATCTGTCTGGGGAGAAAAGTCTTGCCCTGGACCGCATCATTGTTGATGATCGGAGCAGCCATCGGGCCTAAAGATGACGACATAGAGGAACTCTCAATGAAAGCACCAATGTCGGTGTCAAAACCGGCGGAGCTCGGGTAGGGGGTCCCGAACTGTGCGTCTAGGCGGATGGTAACAGGAGACAAGGGACACGATGTTTTTACCCAGGTTCGAGCCCTCTCGATGGAGGTAAAACCCTACTCCTGCTTGATTAATATTGATGATATGGGTAGTACAAGAGTAGATCTACCACGAGATCAGAGAGGCTAAACCCTAGAAGCTAGCCTTTGGTATGATTGTTCTTCGTCCTACGGACTAAAACCCTCCGGTTTATATAGACACCGGAGAGGGCTAGGGTTACACAGAGTCGGTTACAATGGGAGGAGATTTACATATCCGTATCGCCAAGCTTGCCTTCCACGCCAAGGAAAGTCCCATCCGGACACGGGACGAAGTCTTCAATCTTGTATCTTCATAGTCCAGGAGTCCGGCCCAAAGTTATAGTCCGGTCATCCGGACACGCCCTAATCCAGGAGTCCCTCACTCTCAAAATAATATAAGTGAAGCATGAGAGATCAAAATTTCTACAAAATTAAGCCACCGCCATGCTCTAAAAGGTATAAGTGAAGCACTAGAGCAAAAATTATCTAGCTCAAAAGATATAAGTGAAGCACATAGAGTATTCTAATAAATTCCAAATCATGTGGGTTTCTCCCAAAAGGTGTGTACAGCAAGGATGATTGTGGTAATCTAAAAAGCAAAGACTAATATCATACAAGACGCTCCAAGGAAAACACATATCATGTGGCGAATAAAAATATAGCTCCAAGTAAAGTTACCGATAGACGAAGACGAAAGAGGGGATGCCTTCCGGGGCATCCCCAAGCTTAGGCTTTTGGTTATCCTTGAATATCTCGGGGTTACATGGCCATCCCCAAGATTAGGATCTTGCCACTCCTTATTCCATAGTCCATCAAATCTTTACCCAAAACTTGAAAACTTCACAACACATAACTCAACAGGAAATCTCATAAGCTCCGTTAGTGCAAGAAAGAAAAACCACCAACCACCACATAAGGTACTGTAATGAACTCATTATTTATTTATATTGGTGTTAAACCTACTGTATTCCAACTTATCTATGGTTCATACCCCCCGATACTAGCCATAGATGCATCAAAATAAGCAAACAACACACGAAAAACAGAATCTGTCAAAAATAGAACAGTCTGTAGCAATCTGGAACTTTTGAATACTTCTGGAACTCTAAAAATCCTACCAAAACAGGAAGTCCTGGGCAATTTGTCTATTGATCTACAGCAAAAAGAATAAACGCAAAAGCATGTTTCTGTGATTTACTCAAATTATTTTCATGCGTGCAGAAGTTTCTGTTTTTCAGCAGAATCAAATTAACTATCACCGTAGGTTATACTATAGGTTCTACTTGGCACAAACACTAATTAAAACATGAAAACACATCTAAACGAAATCTAGATGAAATATTTATTACTAAACAGAAGCAAAAAGCAAGAAACAAAAATAAAATTGGGTTGCCTCCCAACTAGCGCTATCGTTTGACGCCCCTAGCTAGGCATAAAAGCGAGAATAGATCTAAGTAGTGCCATAATAATAAGATAGATCACGAAAAATCATTTCATATTCCCTACGTTCAGCAGCAAGTTTTCTTTGAGGTAAGAAAAAGTAATCAAAAGGGCTAAATTTAATGGGACATAAGTCCCCAAGATCAATCTCGGGAGGTATAGGTTCCTCCTTTGGCCCTTCATATTGCACAACCAATTCATCAATATAAGTATTGTTTTGGCAGAACTTCGTGAGCCTATACTCAAGAGAATATCCTAGCTCATTGTTTTTAATAGCAAAATCATTATTAAGTTTGGAAATTCTATCAACTAGAACATTGGTAGGAACCTTTTTTCTAAGGTTTTCATTAAAAGCAACATAGTCTAAAGATTGAAAAAGCATTATTTCCTCTTGATCAAAGAGGATTGCCTCTATGGGAGGACGACCAACGTCCACCCTATAGTGTGCAAATATTTCTTTGGCCTCTTTTATTATGAATCTGAACTCATGTGCCAAAAAGATAGTAGCGGCGCGCTTAACAGAAGAATGCTCAATATTAGAAAATTCTAGGAAAATCCTTTGTATGCAAGGGTGCATGTGCATAAACTGCCTTTCAAGTTCAACAATAAGCATGGTGATAGCATCCGCAAGGCTACTAGTTCTATGAAGAATAGAACCACCCATAGAAGTTAAAGCACCGGCACAAGTAAAGAAATCTTGAATAACCCCTTTTCCAATAATATTACCACTACCGATTCAAAAATTTTATGTATGAAAGATAGTGGGTTCTTCAATAGGAGCATCCAAATTTTCCATGTTATTATTATTGTTCATATCAACGGTAATCTCCCCAGTTTTAGACACAATGGCAGAAAATGTGAAGAGCAAGCGAAAGAGAGAGGAGGTTGCGAAAGAGAGGGCGAATAAAACGACAAGGGTGAAGTGGGGGAGAGGAAAATGAGAGGCAAATGGCAAATAATGTAATGCGAGGGAGATGAGTTTGTGATGGGTACTTGGTATGTCTTGACTTGAGCGAAGACCTCCCCGGCAACGGCGCCAGAAATCCTTCTTGCTACCTCTTGAGCATGCGTTGGTTTTTCCCTTGAAGAGGAAAGGGTGATGCAGCAAAGTAACGTAAGTATTTCCCTAAGTTTTTGAGAACCAAGGTATCAATCTAGTAGGAGGCTCCTCAAAAGTCCCACACACCTACACAAACAAACAAGAACCCCGCAGCCAACATGATAAAGGGGTTGTCAATCCCTTCACGGTAACTTGCGAAAGTGAGATCTGATAGAGATAATAAGATTAGATAAATATTTTTGGTATTTTTATGATATATATGGGAAAATAAAAGATGCAAATAAAAGTAGATGGAAAACTTATATGATAAAAGATAGACCCGGGGGCCATAGGTTTCGCTAGTGGCTTCTCTCAAGATAGCATAAGTATTACGGTGGGTGAACAAATTACTGTCGAGCAATTGATAGAAAAGTGCATAGTTATGAGAATATCTAGGCATGCTCATGTATATAGGCATCACGTCCGTGACAAGTAGATCGACTCCTGCCTGCATCTACTACTATTACTCCACACATCGACCGACTCCTGCCCGCATCTAGAGTATTAAGTTCATGAAGAATAGAATAACGCATTAAGAAAGATGACATGATGTAGAGGGATAAACTCATGCAATATGATATAAACCCCATCTTTTTATCATCGATGGCAACAATACAATACGTGCCTTGCTGCCCCTGCCGTCACTAGGAAAGGACAACGCAAGATTGAACCCAAAGCTAAGCACTTCTCCCATTGCAAGAAAGATCAATCTAGTAGGCTAAACCAAACTGATAATTCGAAGAGACTTGCAAAGATAACAAATCATACATAAAAGAATTCAGAGGAGATTCAAATATTTCTCATAGATAAACTTGATCATAAACCCACAATTCATCGGATCTCGACAAAACACCGCAAAAAGAGTTACATCAAATAGATCTCCAAGAAGATCGAGGAGAACTTTGTATTGAGATTCAAAGAGAGAGAAGAAGCCATCTAGCTAATAACTATGGACCTGAAGGTCTATGGCAAACTACTCACAACTCATCGGAGAGGCCTTGGAGATGATGTAGAGGCCCTCTGTGGTCGACTCCCCCTCCCGCGGAGCGCCGGCGAAGGCTCCAAGATGGGATCTCGCGGATATAGAAGGTTGCGGCGGTGGAATTAGGTTTTCGTGGTGCTCCTGGATGTTTTCAGGGTACGAGAGTATATATAGGCGAAGGAAGTACGTCGGTGGAGCAACGAGGGGCCCACGAGGGTGGGGGGTGCGCCCACCCCCAGGGGGCACGACGGGTGGGGGGTGCGCCCACCCCTAGGGGCCTCATTTACAACTTGACGTCCACTCCAAGTCTCCTGGATTGCGTTTGTTCCGAAAAGATCGCTCCCGAAGGTTTCATTCCGTTTGGACTCCGTTTGATATTCCTTTTCTTCGAAACACTAAAATAGGCAAAAAAACAGCAATTCGGGCTAGGCCTCTGGTTAGTAGATTAGTCCCAAAAATGATATAAAAGTGTATAGTAAAGCCCATAAACATCCAAAACAGGTAATATAATAGCATGGAACAATCAAAAGTTATAGATACTTTGGAGACGTATCAGCTGTTATAACTCCCAGTTGAGATGTTTTGCTAACTTCAACTTTTCTGAATCCAATTGGAACTTTAATGCAAAAATAGGTTAGCCCAAGATCAAAGAGCGAGGTCCCCATGGACGTTGTATCACCCCACAGTAGTGGCATCGGCCCAATCGTGCATTATGAATTGCCAACTACTGATGCTCTAGAGGCTAAACTAGTGGTAGAAAGAGATTCTGCTTCTGCACTTAGAGATGAAGTTGATATGTTGAGGAAGCAAACAACACAATCACAAGCAGTACTCAAGACAACCATTAAATATTTGGTGGATTTCAAAATGAAGCAAGCTGAGACTGATCACATTGTTAAGGTCCTGAAGGAAAAAAAGGAAATTAAATTCCCACTTGGTAAGTCATATGTGAAATGTTCTTTTCATTGTTGAATAACCTTTGTGTTGTTTGTTCATGTAATCAATCAAACCATTTGTTTTAGAGATCATGTAATAATTGTTTTTGTTTTTTGGTTTGTAATTTTATTTGAGCACAAGTCTGTATTAATAGATAAGACTCGGAGACATTTCATTTTGATTGCTGTGCCAGACCTACAAATATGCCAATCGAGCTGAATGTGCATTCAACAATAATAGTAGTATAGATGGACCAGAAGTGGCACGCATCAGAAAGGGCCAAGATGCTGTAGTAGCTTGGCTAAAAAAAGGATGATGTTCTAGCAAAAAAAGTACAGCGGTCTAGCTTATGTATGTTAGTTGATATTATTGATCCATATACTCTATAAGTGTTTATATGTCTGCTAGTTATGTACATTCTTGGTTGATTGACTCGGTATTTGAATCCTGATACATCGCTTGTGTACATATCTAAATGGGAGTACACATTATGCTGCGTGTGACATTTGAGTTAGACATAAAGTGTTCCAAATATTCGAATTCACTTTAAACTGGATTCTAGCTTCTGAATTTGAGTATCGGCATTTGTAAAGTATATTCATATATGACAGAGGAATACATCTTTGTCGTGCTTTTGAAGATATATAAAAACACATAGAATGATTAATAAAGATTCGTATAGGAATACAAAATGGATTCGAATTTAGTTGCCAGGGTAAACGTGGATGCTTATTGTCCCAAAATTTGAAAGAAGCGGCAAAATGTCCACTTCCACGTCGGCTGCCCGAAGCCAAGTGTTTGGGAGATGGAAATTACTATCTACCCATTACACGGACAATCCATCGGCCCGATTTCCACTGCTCTCAATAGGGGTAGGTTAGTAACTTCAATTAGACGTGACACAACCGCTTGTGAGCCCATTCTGACACGATGGGCGCCAAACATGGGCAGCAAAACACATTTGATTCAAGCTCGTCCGAAAGACCTTTGTTTCTCCCTCCATTTCCCCATTCATACACAGTGGGCAGCAAAACAAACTCGACTCGGTCAAAATCGATGCAGGCAAATATTTTCAATAGGGGCAGGTTTGTAACTTCACTCAGACATGACACAACCGCCCTACGTATCAGCCCCGTTCATACACCATGGGTGCCAACCACCCTCTCCTCCCCAGAAATCTCTCTGGGCAAATATTGGAGAGATGCGAGATTACCGTCCTATCCCCAACCGACGAGACGTCCAAATTTTAAATGGGGGCTAAGTTCGTAACTTTCCCATATTTTAGATAGGCGCGTCCCAAAACACATGGTTCCCCGCACCTCTCCCTCCATTTTTCCATTCATACACCATCCGCGCTAGAACACCATCCCCACACCAGCCTCCTCCGTCCGCCACCCCATCCATCGCCGCCGTCCTCCACCCCATCCATCGCCACCGTCCTCCACCATGCCGAAGCGCCTACCAAGACCGCGTCATCCACTGCTAGAGATGGACATTTCTCATCCACGGTGACAAACCAAGAGCCTTGCATCGCACCCTCTCGCTTCATCAGCGCCGTCGTCCTCTTTGCTGGGGCCGCTCACACGACCTTCTCTTCCACCGCAACGGGACTTATCCCCCGATTCACCCGTCTACCATTGCAGATCTGCTTCAATGCCACCGACAGCCATCGCATCCCCGATGCCTACACGACACCACAAGAGAGGTGGTACTTCATATCTCCTCAACTTTTTGATCTCAAGTTCTCAACCAGAAAATAGATCGTAACTTGGTTACTCTACTTTCTTTCCAGCTCTTAGAATTTAGTTCTTAGTTTGAAGCAAACAATTGATGCTAAATATCATTTCTCCAGTTTGCAGCTTCAAATCTGCCGTGGCACAGTCATAATACTGTTTAATTGATCATGCTTAGGGTTTAATTGATCATGTTGGTTCCGTGGTGGTTTCTTTAATAGAAATCGGAGGTGAAACCCTCTTTTGCTAAAAAAAATATGCTTAGGGTTTCTCCCTTTTATGATCACTATACGATCAGAATACGTGCTTCGTGTCATAATAGCACTACTCCACCCATCAAGCTAAACAAGCTTAGTTGTTCAAATACGAATATGATATTAAAATAGAGTCGTTTAATTGGTCAGCTAATTGTTCCTAATTTAGTTTCGGAAATGCATGTTCGCCACTGGGGTGTGTATCTCTATAGGGTGCCCACGGTGGGTGGCCCACCCTGGGATTTTGAGTCGTCCCATGCCCCGATTCCCCTCTGTTCTGCTGCACGCTTCCGATCTCTACTCGCCCCCAGCCGCCTGCCTTGCCGGCGACTTGCTGTCCCTGGAGGCATGACTCTAGGAGGAGACGCCGGACTAACAGGAGGTCAGGAGCCGCTCGCCCAACAGCATCACCGCTGCCTGGGCGCGCCGCTGTGACTACCTTCCTAGTCCGTTCAGGGCTCAGGCGTGCAGCACCCACTAAGCCAACTCGATTTATCCTGAGATACGTCCTCAACACTCAGCATGCACTCCTCATCACCCATTTTCTAATTCATTCATTACTCATTAGGCAGGACTGTCATTAGGGTTTGTTGTGTGCTGAGTGCTACCTACACTTAATGGTTCAGATGTATTTCAGTAATCTTTAGTACGTGTAAAGTTCACATGGTTTCAAATTCCGGCCCTAGGAACAGACACTAGTCATTTTGGATTATTAGTCATAGTGACATTGACCCATATTACTACTGCAAGCCATGTTTGTTGACAATTTTACTTGTCTTTCTTACTCATTCGATATAATATCCAATTATTCAGTCGATTAGTTGCAAATAATAAGTGCTAGACAAACTTCTTGATTCAGATTTTGGACAGTCTCTTACTGCAGTTACAATTCTGCATACTTGTCCTAGTAAGCTCACAAGTAAATGATTGATTCACTACATCTATGCTTGGCTTGTCATATTTGTTGTCAATATTATTTTAGGGTGGACCATCCTGTTTCAAAATACTGGAACCGTAGACATGAGTGAATAGTATTTCTCTGTGTGATCTCTTCCATCATGTGTGGGCAACGAACATTGCATTGTATAGAAAGAAAGTGTCATTTCCAGCTTTTACATAGGTTTCAATCTTTTACATGGAATACAATCTGCCTACTTGCTTTGTGTTGCACTACCAACACTCCAACCTTGAAGCTAAACATTATGCCACTCATAATTCCTTAGTTTATTTGTTCAAATACGAATTTTATATGATTCTAATGTTCCTACTTCAGTTTTGAAATGTGCGTCTGCCGGTTATAGAGACATAAGGGTTTGTATTTCTATGCGTGGTCTGCTTGGGGGGTGACTTTGCATATGCAGGAGTTTATAGGGAGACACTCTTTGAGTTGAATCCGTAATGCATTCCATAGATAATCTGACTACTTTTTATGTTTTCATGAATCTCAGATTCTGAACAACATCATAATGAATATGAGCTTGCGCGCATGAAAAGAATAAAGCAGAACAATGCCATGGCTGTCAAACTTGGCATTAAGGGACTGAAATCAAGTCTGGACGCAATGCAATGCAAATGCTCTCCACCTACAGATTCATGCTCAGAATATGATCCTAACAGTGATTCTGAGCTAGAGGGAGACCTAAGTCAATGTAGCTCCCTAGTGGAGGGGTCAGAGGCAGACGCCCTATCTTATTCACCCATCAAGGTGCTTGCTCTAACTTTCCAAGGTTATATTGGTCGCACATATCTTGCAACTGATGTTTTGCATTGCTTCTACTTTGTTGCACTGCCATTAGCTTAGTTTACACATCGTGTATGTGAATACGCCCTGCCTGTCCATTTTCAGTACATATTCCATCTGTCATCATACCATATTTATCCATTCAAATGTTGTTCTTGTGTATCAGATGTTCAAAAGGAAGAGGGCGATTACTGATCACGGAGGAGCACAAGCAAAGTATTTGGAAAAGGCAGTGGCACTTGATAAATCAAATAGCCCATTAGGTGTAGTTGAAATATCACCTGACCCACAAAACACCCAACTCTAGCAAACTCTAGCCCTACTACACTGGTCATTTCTGATGCCCCAACTCAGCAAACCCCAACTACAACAAACAGTATGATGATGCCAGTTGACATAGCACCAACTCTACAATGCAAAACCCCCATTCCAGCAAAGAGTACACCAAATCCAGTTGCCAAATCCCTTTTCGAACCAGAGAGAGCCCCAATTGCAGCAAATAGGACCCCTGTTCCATTTCTTCCCAGTTTAGAAGACGAAGCTTATATTGTTGTAAGGAACTTTGTGCGCATCTTTCCTTCATGGAAAGATTATACCGCAGACATGGAACAATTTCCAATCTTCCTCCGCAACTTACGCGTAAGTAATGTACTAATGTTATTCATGGTAATTATTGCATATGTTTCTGCTGGCAGAAGACACAAGATTTCATTCTTTTAAATAGGTGAGGACCAAACTGGATTGTGAAGACGAGCAAGGGTTGGCTGCACTTTTCAAGCACTCATTGATGAAGTATCATTCCTACCTGAGGCAAGCGCACTTCAATGGCAAGCCTCTAAACAAAATTTCTGTAAAGTCTCCGGTGCTACATTTATCTGACGGTGACTGGAATAATCTTGTTACACATTGGTCTCGTCTGTAGCGTAAGGTACTGTCTATGATATCACACCACAATTTGAACTACATTTCTGCATTTGCCTTAATGTCTCACTTGTACGAAAACTGTTAGCAGAAGAACATTCATTCTCAAGGGACCACAGAATTTTGCAACTATACTGCACACTGCATTGCTCTTGTGAGTACCTCTTGCCCTGTATGACCATACTTACTTTCATAGCTTTTTGATTATGTAGCATCACTGCACATGTTAGCCTCGTTATCGTCCATTTGGTGGACATTATAAGATCCTATGGACTCTTACATAAATTTAGAATCAACCCAATGCTTTTGAAGAGGTTTAGCTCTGCAGTCCTCTTGTAAGGACTGAACGTCTTCTATCACTGTACTTACATTAACAACTACTCCCTCCGTGCCATAATATAAGAACGTTTTGTACAGTACACCAGTGTTCAAAACACTCTTGTATTATGGGAAGAGGGATTGGTTCATTGTGTAGCATTCTGCATCTTATCTCCCTTGCCCACCATTTACTAAAAAAGATCAGATCTATATTTAATCTTACCAAAAAGTAGAATACACAGACAATGTCGGTGCAGAAGTGTAGCCCATTGCTCTTGTCAGTACATTTTGTCCTGTAACACTTGTACTTCCAGGGATTGGTAGTTGATTATGTATCATCAATCTGCATCTTATCTTCATTATCCTCTACCCCTTCCAGTATTATCATATCTATAATTACTCTCTACAAAATGTAGAGTACAGGCAATGCTTATGAAGAAGATTCTGTGCTGAAATTCTTGAGTTATCCTTCCCTTGACATGGAGAAGGGCATTATAAAGCTGGTATTAAATGTTAATGTAAATCAGTCCTTCTAAAGCCTTTATCCTCAACTACTGTTTAGTTTGCTCATACTCCCTATCATTTACTGTTGTTTAGTTTGTTGTTTCTATCAAAATGCATGTCCGCAAGAACCATAAGTTCTAAGTTTTACTTGTAAAACCAAATTCGTTATTCATACCATGCACATTACTCAATACTCCCTATATGTATGCTTGTTTTTGTGGATCTATAATCCAGTGTGTGGTGAAGCAGCCCACGTTTGCACCTTATCATCTCCTGTTTTATCTTACTGATGTGGCTGATGATATGAACAATATGCCATGCACATTAACCAAAATTGATATAGTGATGGTCTTTGCCCTTCATCTATGCTTGTTATGTTGACATGGTAATCTAGTAGTGTGGTGAAGCTCCCCGCATTATGAACAATGCCAAATTATGCTATTGATATTTTGAATTACTCTTTATTTTCTAATTTGAAAATTTGATGGAATTGACAGCACAATTATCATCTTTGTTTATACACGTGCAAAACCTGTCATCTGTCTGCTTGTTTCAGGGTGATATGCCTGATGGCATGCACAAGTCTATTGAAGGCTGTGAGACAAACCCAACATATATTGCAGAAAAGAAGGAAAAACATCTTGAAGATAGCAATACAACCCCAAAGTCTTGTCTTGATGCAGTGTTCAAGTTACTTGAGACTAGCAGTTAGACAAGCTCACAGAATTCGTTGTCTGAATCAGTTCGACTTCTTCAGTCCCAAATTCTAGTAGAAAGGCATTCTGCAACTCAACTTTGACTTGAAGTCCTATCTCTAAGAAAGATTGCGGAGAACACCAATGAGAACCTCATTGCTAAACAGCTACACCTGGAAGCTATGACCGACATGCTAGGCCGGTCTCACAGCCTTGCTCAGCAGCTTGCGCAGTAGTTCCCGCGCAAGGCTAACCTTTCTTGAAATGTCTTGGAAGTGGTCTCGGTTTAGTATTATTTTGTTACGCTGCAGTGGTGCACGGTTTCTGTAATCTACTTCTTTGTTGCGCTTTATGATCACTGGTGGCGAACTTCGATGCCCAGTGGATGTAATATACCATAAATACTTTATTGTATAGTGTAGGTTTATTCTTAGTTACTATGTCGTAATTTATTTATTGTATAGAGTAGGCTTGTTCTTAATTCCTACTAGTTACTGCCATCATTCGCTACCGGAAAAAAACTGATGTAGTCGACCGAGCCAAAACATTCACCTCTAACGGGCTTGGTTTTTAGCGGGCCACAATTGGGCCGGCCTGCATCTTTCTTGGGACCGACTGATTGGGGCCTTCACTCTTTGTGCCAGGCCCACAACTTACTCCGGCCTATATTCAACCCAAATTTTAGTTGGGCCTTTTGTGGACCCAACGCTTAGTTTGGCCCAGGTAGCATTGGGCCATTAACAGGCTGAATATTCTACTGGCCTGTTATGGCCCAGATGAAACCATGGGCCTTTAGCAGGCCGAAATGCATGTTGGGCCTCAATTTTCACTAGTCGTCGACGGGCCTTCAGCAGGCTGAAATGTAGACCGGGCCTTTTTGGGCCCAGTTATATGACGGGCCGTTACTAGGCCAAAACATATCTTGGGCCTTAGTTGGCCCACTGATATCATGGGCCTTTAAGAGGCCGAAAGCTTAGTACATGTATCAACGGGCCGAATTATACACGAGGCCTTTAAAAGGCCCAAAGTCACGTTGGGATGAACTGTTGCCACCTTTATGATGGGCCGTTAGTGGGCCGGATGTCGCATCGGACCATATATGGCCCATGGACAGCACGGGCCATTCCCACGCCGAAATACACACCGGGATGAAATGGGCCCATGTCTACATGAGGCCTCTAACAGGCCGAAACCCACTGGGCTGTAATTGGGCCCAAATATTCGGTGAACAATTAACAGGCCAGATCTGGATTTGGGCCATAAATGGGCCTTTATTAAACAGGCCGTTATTAGGCTGGCCCACTAGTACCTGAGTAAGTACTACATGCCTTTGACTGGGCCGGCCTTTTTAACCTATATGGGCCTCTGTTGGGCCCTGCCACGTGTCGACGTATCATAGGCATGTCTCCTCCATTGGACGGGCGACATCTGGCCCACTGACAAGCTGACACGTGTTTCCTCCGGCCAATCAGAATTTTACACGTGGAAATTTCCCATTGGTCAGGGCTGTTAACAGGTTATCAGATCCAAAACTGGACCCGATAGCTTAATGGCATTCCATTACGGTGGATGCCACGTGTCGGTCACCCTTGACGAAAGCACTTCTGTGACGCGCGATTTATCATCATGGAAGTGGACACTTCCGTGATGATAATTTTGGTAATGTCATGGAACACTTCTATGACATCACATGTATGACTATCTTGATTCTGTCATAAAATCGTCATGGATGTACATGCATGACAGAAAACGTGACCTACTATGACAAACACGTATCATCATGGAAGTGTATTTTTTTGTTGTGTTGCCTCCTTTGCACCAAAGAGGAAACTGGTACTCTGTGCCCGCTGGCGCTCGCCTGGCCTTGATCGTCATGGCTCACATCAGCTGAGCCTCGTGAGGTGCACCTTGCATAGAAGTCTCCGCTCCTCGGGAGCCAGCCTGAGGAGGCCGATCCCTTGAAGGTCTTGGTGTTGTCCGCCTCGCGAGGCTTGGCCCCTTGTGAGGGTCTTGAGTTGCTGATGCTGAAACTGGGTCATACTAGGCAGTTGATGGAGCCACGCAGTGGGTCGCAGGTAGGTAAGTCTGAGTACCCCCGTATCCAGAACACCGACAGTAGCCCCCGGGCCCAAGGCGCACTCGGACTTGGCTTCTAGGCGAAGCCAAAGGGCAAGTGCGGAGCACCGCATGCCCTAACCGCCGGTGGCCTCGGACGACACACGGTGATTGATGGGACGTGGGCGTCTCCACTTCCCCATGCTGCCTTGAAATCCGCCAAGCCTGACGGACGCCCGTTGCCAGAGCAGTACGCCCCTGTAGATTGTCGCGCTTGGCCCTCGCTCCTTCTCTTCCCAGGCTTGCAATCCTTTGTGCAGATCTGGTGCCAGTGCCGCTCCCCCTTCCTAGCTTCCGCCATGGACCCGCAACAAAGGAAGAAGAAGGGGAGGTCGCGTGCCCCGGCTGGACCCCCGTCGGCCTTGGAGCCGACTCTCGAGCAGTCGATGGTGATCAATCGGGAGGGGCTGAACAAGGTCCACCCTGCTTTTGCAACCGATTCCAACGAGTGGAAGGCGACGGTTGCCCGGCCCGCATCTTGGCTTGTGGATGATATGAGCGCCACTGAGATTCCCATCCATCCTCATGCTCTCTTCGTGGGCCTGATTCCCCCTTTCTCTCCTTTCTTCAACGCCATAATCTTGCACTACCAGATCCACCTGTTGTGCCTAGATCACCGCTCCATCCTCCTCCTTGCTGTCTTCGCCTTCCTCTGCGAGGCCATGGTCGGCATTGCTCCTTCCGTGGCCCTTTTTCGCCACTTCTTCTTGCTCCATCTGGTCGACGCCCGCCAACGCTTGGGGTGCGTGACCTTCGAAGCTGTTGCGGTGACTTCTGGCTCGGGGATCGACTTCGAGCTATCGCCTGGTGCAAATGGGTCTCGGAAGCAGTGGCTGTTTGTAGACGTTGTGCATGTAGTCCCCTGCTTCTAACGCCACGGGTGCCTGTGGAGCCCAGCTTCGGCTGGGGGCATGTGGAGCTTTTCGACCGTCGGCTTACCCACGTCTGGAAGAGGTTGGCCAGGCTGCAGAAGCCAGGGGTGACAACGCCAATGGTGGTGAAGGAATTCGTCCAGTGGCGCATCGTCCCGCTTTAGCGCCATTCCCGCCTGATGTGGGCCTTCACCGGCGCCGAGGACTCCATGAGGCTCCATGAGCTGATGCTGCCTCCCAAGACCCTGAACAAGGTGCTTGAGCTTCTAACATGCAACCCCAAACCCGCCGATCTTCCAGGAAATGCCTACCTCCTTTACCAGTGCTCAAACAAGGTGTCCTTCGTGGAGCAGATGCCCCTCTTCGACGAGTGGGGGTTACTCGCGGCGGGTCTTGAGGGGCCTTGCAAGAATCCCATCCTCGTGGCCCCCTTGCTATTTGATCCCGTGGTGTGCGCCCCAAGTGTGGAAGCAGGGAGGTGCATGCAACCAGCCACTCCCGAGGAGACCTCTGGAGGTCCTGTGCCATCCAGTTCTCTAGAGGCCGAGACTCTTGGGGCCCAGGAAAGGGCCTCCGCGGGGTCAGTGCAACCCGATGCTCCAGAGGAAGAGGCTCCTGAGGCTCGGGGTAACGGTTCCAAGGTGGTTGCTGATGGGGAGGTGCCTCCTTGTGCCCCTGAGGCTGCCGCCCAGGGAACCCTGCCGAGCACTCCTGCTCCAGTGGCTACCGGCCAGGGCGCCCCGCCAAGTGCTCTTGCTCCTGGGGACCGTCCCTCAAGGCCCGGCTGGCTTCACCTGAATCTTGAAGCATTTTGCAAGAGGAAGGGATCTCCGAGCTGCAGTGGTGACGCCCGCCAGCCGCTGAAGCTGAGGAAGTACATGGCCGTGGACGAGTGAGTACCTCATTTTGCGATTCCTTGTGCACCATGCTCTTTTCTGACCAGGGCCCTGCAGGGTCCCTGTGGCGGTGAAGCCTCAGGAGAGGCGTCCTTCCGAGGATCTTGGTTTGGTCCCGACACATAGCCCCCCGCGCCCAGCTCCTGCACAAGGCACGATGGCAACCCTGGCTGCCGTGGTGCTGCT
>NC_057807.1:288236333-288261759 GCF_018294505.1 Triticum aestivum
GTGAGGCTGCATCGCCCAGCCCCCAGCCGGAGGCAGGCAAGGCATCCCACGCCCCTTCGCTAGCTCCCAGGGCTGAAGACAGGCTTGGCCGCATGTTGGAGTTCACGCGCGGGCGCAGTGCTGTCCGCTTCGAGCTCTTCGGCGAGGCGATGCACGCGATGATCCGGCTTGGTGGAGAGCTTGCCGACATCGACACCTGGCTTGAGGCGGACGACCGCCGGCTGGCACGCGAATGGCACCAGCTGAAGGCCACCATCAACCTTGGGCAGCTTCAGCACGATCAGGCCAACGCGCGGGCGGTGGCCTCCCGCACAACTTCTCGCGAGGCTTGCACCCGCGCCCTGGAGGAGGCCAGCGCCGCTAACCACCATCATGAGGTAGCCGAAGAGCGAGAGCGGGAGCTCCTGTCTTCAAATGCCGCCCTCGAGCAGGAGATCGAGGTGCGGCGGGCCCTCCTGGCCGCGTCGCCGGGCGAGTGATACGTCTCCATCGTATCTATAATTTTTGATTGTTCCTGTCGGATTTAGGGTTCCGGCAGACCCTTGAGGTTCGAACAATGGGGTGCGCGTGGAGGTTTCGCCTTCTACCTACCTGTTCCTCGCCGAATCGCTAGGATCTAAACTACGAGAAGAACAACACGAGAGACACATGGTTTATACTGGTTCAGGCCACCATTGTGGTGTAATACCCTACTCCAGTGTGTGGCGTGGTGGATTGCCTCTTGGGCCGATGATGAACAATACATGGAAGAACAGCCTTGCGAGGGTCTGTTCTTGTGGTGGCGTTGTCCCTTTGGAGGGGTTGATTCTAGATGCCTATCTTATCTCCAGATTCCTCTCTCCATCCCTCTACCCTGTGGGTGGCTGGTCCTATTTATAGGCGAAGGCCCTGGGCCTCTTCCCAAATATTGAGCGGGAAGGGCGCCAACAATTGGCCATTTTGAAGGGGAACATCTAGTACACTTACCCTGACTAAAGTTGGTCCTCACCTGTCAAAGGCTCTGGTGATGACGCTGACTTGGGCCCCATGGTGACCTCCATCCTGCCGTTGGACTGGTCTTGGTCTTGTTGCACCGAAATGGATGCCTTTGCATGATGCTCTCGCCTGCGCTTGCTCCCCTTGCACCAACGAGGAAAGAAGGACACTGCGCAGGCTGTCGCCCGGCTGGCACCCTTGGTCATCATGGCTTGCGTCACAGGCACCTCGTGAGGTACCCCGCCTTGAACTCTCCGCCTCCTCGTGAGCCAGCCTGACGAGGCCGTGCCTGAGGAAGCTCCTTGTCGCCCGCCCCGCGAGGCTTGGCCCCTCGCGAGGGTCTTGAGCTTGTGTTGGTGAGGATGGGCCGTGTTGGGCCCCCTTTGAGCCATGCCACAGGCCGGAGGCAGGCAAGTCTGGGGACCCCCGTTCCCAGAACGCCGACAGTAGCCCTCGGGCCCAAGGCGCGCCCGGACTTGGCCGTGCAGAGAGGCGAAAGGGCAAGTGCGAAGCATCGCGGGCCCTAACAGCCTGCGGCCTTGGGCGCCGCGTGGCGGTTGATTGGACGCGGGCGACACTGTTCCCCCACGCCTCCTCATTTGTTGCCAGGCTAGGCAGACTTGCAGTTGTACACAGCCACTCCCCTTTCTGTTGCTCGTGCGCCCTCTGTCCTTCCTCCTTTCGAACTCCGGCTTCTGCTTCGAAGCCAATCTCGAACCTTTCCTCCCCCCCTTCCGTCGCCATGGCTCCGAAGAAGAAGGGGAGAGGGAAAGGACCCATGCCTTCGCCTTGCTCGCTGCCGTCGGTGGCCCCCGCCGTGGACCGGTCGATCATAGTCAATCGAGAGGGCTTGGGCAAGGTTAGCTCGGCCCTGGCCACCATCTTCAATGAATGTGGGAGGACGACGGCCTGGCCCGCGTCTCGGTTCTCCATCGACAGGATAATCACTGAGGTCCCCTATGTCGTCGACGCCCTGTGGGCGGGGCTAATTCCCCCCTTTTCGAATTTCTTCAACGCCGTGCTCTCCCATTATCAGATCCACATGATGCATCTGGGTCCTGACTCCATTACTCTTCTGGCGGTCTTCGCCTTTGTTTGCGAGGCTATGGTAGGCATCATCCCTTCGGTCGCCCTGTTGCGCCACTTCTTCGCTCTGCACCTTGTCAACCCTGCCCAATGCTCAGGATGCGTGAGCTTCATCGCTGCACCCGAGACGGCGGCCTCAGGGATCGACTTTGGTCTCCCTCCGCCCGTGCCTGGGTTTCGCGAGCGGTGGCTGTATGTGGACGTGGGGGTGCCCAGCCCCCTGCTGTCGAAGCCGACTTCGCCTGCTGTCCCCAATTCAGGCTGGGGCCAGGAGACGCTCACAAGCCCCCAACTCTTCTTCGTCTGGCGTCGCTTTGAGTGCTTGAGAACGCTTGACGTGACGGTGCCCAAGGTGGTGAAGTAGTTCCTGCTACGCTGGGTCGCCCCTCTCCAGCGCCACTCTCGCTAAATGTGGGCCTTCAACGGGCGCGGGGATCATATGAGGCTCCAGGAAGAGGACCTGACGCCTGAAGCATTGAGGAAGGTACTCTTGGTTCTGACTGGGGACCGCAACCCAGGCAGCATCCAGCAAGGGGGGGCCTTGCTGTACCTTTGTTCGGGCAGGAGAGACTTCGTGAATCAGATGCCCATTTTTGACGAATGGGGACCGCGCCCCGTCAGCCTCTAGGGGCCTCGCGAGAATCCAGTGACTGTGACCGCCCTTTCAATTGGTCGAGGTGGTTCTTCCTCCAGTGGCGGAGCAGGGAGGCATGGGCCTCCGGAGGCCGAGGGTGCTCCCACCGGGGCGACAGCACCGGGCAGCGCTCAAGAGGGAGCGTCCCCTGAGGCCCGTGCTGCTGAGGCTGAGGGCGGCGAGCATCTGCCTGCTGCACCCGGGGCCGAGGCCTCCGAGGCCCCGGCCGCTTTTCTTGGCAAGGCGACCGGCGACGCGCATCAGGCAAATACCCCTGACGCGGGTCGTCTTGACATTTCCTCCTCGTCGTAGGCTGACCCCTGCGCTCAACTCTTGGGCCGCTTCCGTGTGAACTTTGAGGCCCTCCGGAAGAGAAGGGAGGCCCCGGGCGACGATTACCCTTGTCGCCTGCTGAAGCGTAGAAAGTACTTCGCCATCGATGAGTAAGCCTTCTCCCTTCCCAGCTCCAGATTCTTCTGCTGCCCTTCCTGAACCCTGCTCCGCAGGGCCCTTCCTCCCGAGCTCACAGAGATGACTGAGGAGCCACCCCCCTGCTTCTGCCTTCTCCACCGTCTCAGGTTGCTCCGAGCAGTAGAGCCCTTGTGGTGAGGTCGGTCGAAGAGACGAATCACCCCGAGGCGCAACGCGGCCCCGCGCGCCTCATGACCTTCCTTCGCGAGCCTTCTCGGGGCCTAGCCAGCCTGCCGTGGGCTTCTCGTTTGGTCATGGACAGTGATTGGCTGGGGTACTCCCAGCGCTCTTCATTTGGGGGTGGACTGGCCCCAGGCCGGGCTCCTGGCGAGGCGTGCCTGGTCGCCTCAAGGGCGCTTGCCCCCAGCCCCCTGCCCGGAGGGGGAGCGCTAATTAGTGCCCCCTGACGCTTGCTTGGGGCGGATGACGGAGTGGAAGACGTACTTGAGCGCGCTCGGGAGCATCGCGCTCTTCGCCAAGGGTTCCTTCGGAGGGCGGCTGACGCGGTGAGCCTGCTTGGTGAAGAGCTTGCTGATGAAGACGCGCGCCTTGAGGCCGAGGGCCTGCGCTTGGTCGCGGAGAGGCGCGAGCTGGAGGCTGCAGTCGCCCTCGCGTGCCGCCAACGCGATCTTGATGACGAGGAGGCCAAGGCGTCGCTGGAGGCCTCTCGGGTGGCCCGTTCCCGGGCCGTCGAGGAAGCCCGGGAAGCTGACCAGCGGTGAGAGGCGACGGAAGAGCGGGCACGGGAACTCCTGGCCCGGTGCCGCTCATTGGAGGAGCAGGTGGAGCTGCGTGAGGCGGCCCTCGTGTTGATGAAGGTGACTTCAGGGGACCCAGCGGAGCTCCAGAAGCGTGAGGAAGCACTAAAGCTGGAAGCTGCCGAGCGCACACGTGAGTACGAACGCCTAGAGACAAGGGAGCGCTTGGTGACACGAGAGGAGAATGATGTCGCTGCGCGGGAAACCCGTGTCTTGGAGGAGATCGGACGTCGGGTGGCAACAGCGCGCTCGAACCTCGAGCGCGAGTTCGAGGAGAGGCTGGCGTTGATCCGGACCGAGGCTGAAGGTAGGACCACCGCCCTGAGGACCAAGCTGGAGGAAGCGACGCGGCGGGTTGATGCCTTGCGGGCCGCACTTGAGGTGGCGTAGGGGGAGTCGACTACTTCTTTTGCCGAGGTGCTTCTTCTTCGCCAATGGCTGGACGAGGCTGAGGCCGTTGCGCGCTAGAATGCGGACGAGATACGTCAGTGGCGGCTCCTAGAACATGAGCACGCCCCCATGTTCACCACGCTTCGGGAGAGAGCCAACACGGCCTTGGGCAACATCTGCGAAGCGGCCGTTGGCGTGCCGCACGCAACCAACTACGCCGGCAACCTTCAGTTCTTCACCGACATCGTGACGCAGCTAGAGGCGCGGTCGGTCAGGGCCAACAGGTTGGTGGAGGAAAAGAGCCGCGCCCTGCTCGGGCGCGCCTTCTCCCGTGTCTTCAGCCATCTCCAGAACGTGGATCCTCACTTCGACTTTGACGCCGCCATCGCCCCAGTTCCCCAGGCCGTCCGGGGTGACCTGGCGGTCTGCGTGGAAGACAACATGGACGCTCTTGTCAGGGCCTTCGCTTCAGATGATGATGACGCGATCGTGGCCGCCAACGAGGGTGGCGTGGTGAACGGCCCTGACGCCGCCGGCGACAACGCAGAGGGCGATGGCGAGGCCAGTGACGCCAGCGACAGTTCGGGTGGTGCTCCTGAGGATGCATTGGGGGATTTATTCGACTGACCGCGCATTGCTCCTGTTTCCTTACCCTGCATGAATAGAACTCAGGCTTTCGACCTGACTATTGTAAGAGCATTTTGAGAGGGGGTGCCCCTTATGTAAATCTTATGTCCAGTGTACTTGTGGGTGCTGTGTCGCCCACATGCCCGCGCCAAGTGGTGGGCTAGGTGAAGAACCGGCTGGCTATTTTACCTTTGTCCCGTGCGGGACCTGAGATAATACGTGGGAGGCTGTGGTGTCTCGAATGCCTCTTGATGGAATCCGTAGGATCTGCAGTGAAAAAACCTCCTGAGAGGATATGACGACGGCAGTCTGGGCTACGCGCAAGCTAGGCCAGACCCGGCTCGCGAGGGGCTCACGAGGGGAGGTAGCTGAGGCGAGGTCGTAACCGAAACGCGAGAGATTGCTCGAACGAGACTAAGCACCCCTTCCCCGAACGCATGCAAATCTCAAATTCGAATCCAACTTAAATCCAGCGGGGGAAAGCAACAACCAAGGGAAAAGCAATGAAGGCAAAAAAGGCCGCGTCCGGCACCTAGTCTAGTCTTGGATGTCTTCTCACCAGCGCGGAGCTAAGTGCTGCCACTGGGCGTGGGAGGGAGCCCCAGGGCCTGAGGCCGGCACCCTTGAGACTCCGGGGCGTGTACAGCCCCACTCATTATTACGTGAGAGTGTCACGAGGCGGCAAGCTTCACAGGCGCTGGGCCTTCTTCACAGGTATCGACCTTGCTTCATATCGCCAGACCAGGGCCCCGCCTTGCGCCACAGTCTAGTGCCATCAACGACGACCGGAAACCAGGACGCCGCCGATGGGGTAGAGCGGTCGCCAGCGGTTCCCCCGACGACCACGGGTCCTCTGCCAGGGGCAGGCCCTGAGGCGCCTCCCCAGCGGAGGGCCTACCTCCTGGGAACGCCTTGCTCCGAACGCCATGGTGGTGATGTCGGATCCCGACCCCTCCCCTGCAGCCCCCGATGCCCTCCTCCTGAGGGGTAGGAGGCTGCGGGAGCAGGGCAGCTGCTCGCTGTGGCGACCTGCATCTCCTGCGACCCATGATTAGCGTATGCCTGCTCCTGAGAAATTAGCGGTACCCGATAATCGTCGCTTCCAGTATGGCCAGTGGGGCCGTTCCGGGACTCCTGGAAGAGCTCAGCTTCTGGTGCCTCGTCCCCCCAGCTTGGGCTGAGGAGCGAGCCTTGTTCACCCTCGCGCGGGTGCCCTTGGTCCAACATGCGGGGCACGTACTCTTAAGGGGCCTCCACCCCGAAGGCCACGTCATAATGCTCTGCACGCCATGCGGCTCTGCTTGACGTGCCAACCTGGGGGTGGTAGCGCGGCGGCCCACCGGGGCCGTGGGTTGCGACGAGTCCTTCTTCGCCAGCGGGGAGCGGAGTCAGTGCAGCCGCTGGCCCGGTGCCGATGGCTTCATTGGTGCCGAGGTAGCCTTGGAGCCCGCGGGTGCGCGTGGGGCCCCCACGCGGGCTGATCTGGGCCTGAGATGGGAGTTGAGTGCAGAAGGGGTGAGCCCCCGAGGCGGCGAAGCCCAGGAGCTCTGCCACCCGCTCTAGCAGCACGTCGTGTCCGCCTTCCATCAGCCTGCACTGCAGCAGCTCTCGGTCCACCGTGAGCGCGGCCCTTGAGTTCGCCTGCTCTCGGCGAGTGTACGACGCCGTGGCCGCGGCGTGGTTGGAGGCTCTTGTTGCCGACCGCGTCTGTCGCGGTGTGAGAGCTGTCGGGGTCTGCCCGCATCACCCACGGCCCGCATCGCCCTGCGGACCGCGGGCTGCCTAGGGCGTTGGGTCGCCCGGGGCGAGTGGCTCTGCGCTGGCGGGCAAGCTGTCCAGGGGGAGGGTTGCCCGCTTGGTCACCGGACATGGTGATGACGATGCGGCGGGACACGAAGTGGCGGAAGGTGGATCCCGGCGCACCCCTACCTGGCGCGCCAAATGTCGGATTTAGGGTTCCGGCAGACCCTTGAGGTTCGAACACTGGGGTGCGCGCGGAGGTTTCGCCTTCTACCTACCTGTTCCTCGCCGAATCGCTAGGATCTAAACTACGAGAAGAACAACACGAGAGACACAGGGTTTATACTGGTTCAGGCCACCATTGTGGTGTAATACCCTACTCCAGTGTGTGGCGTGGTGGATTGCCTCTTGGGCTGATGATGAACAATACAGGGAAGAACAGCCTCGCGAGGGTCTGTTCTTGTGGTGGCGTTGTCCCTTTGGAGGGGTTGATTCTAGATGCCTATCTTATCTCCAGATTCCTCTCTCCATCCCTCTACCCTGTGGGTGGCTAGTCCTATTTATAGGCGAAGGCCCTGGGCCTCTTCCCACATATTGAGCGGGAAGGGCGCCAACAATTGGCCATTTTGAAGGGGAACATCTAGTACACTTATCCTGACTAAAGTTGGTCCTCGCCTATCCAAGGCTCTGGTGATGACGCCAACTTGGGCCCCACGGTGACCTCCATCCTCCCGTTGGACTGGTCTTGGTCTTGTTGCACCGAAATGGATGCCTTTGCTTGATGCTCTCGCCTGCGCTTGCTCCCCTTGCACCAAAGAGGAAAGAAGGACACTGCGCGGGCTGGCGCCCGGCTGGCACCCTTGGTCGTCATGGCTTGCATCACGGGCATCTCGCGAGGTACCCCGCCTTGAACTCTCCGCCTCCTCGTGAGCCAGCCTGACGAGGCCGTGCCTGAGGAAGCTCCTTGTCGCCCGCCCGGCGAGGCTTGTCCCCTCGCGAGGGTCTTGAGCTTGTGTTGATGAGGATGGGCCGTGCTGGGCCCCCTTTGAGCCATGCCGCAGGCCGCAGGCAGGCAAGTCTGGGGACCCCCGTTCCTAGAACGCCGACAGTTCCATGCCAATATTCTACAACTTTCATATACTTTTGGCAACTTTTTATACTATTTTTGGGACTAACATATTGATCCAGTGCTTAGTGCCAGTTCCTGTTTGTTGCATGTTTTTTGTTTCATAGAAAAACCATATCAAACGGAGTCCAAACGGGATAAAAACTTACGAAGATTTTTTTGGAATATTTATGATTTTTGGGTAGACGAAGCAACGCGAAATGATGCTCGAGGGGCTCACGAGGCAGGGGGCGCGCCCCAGGGAGGT
This sequence comes from Triticum aestivum, assembly GCF_018294505.1. Lineage (NCBI taxonomy): Eukaryota > Viridiplantae > Streptophyta > Magnoliopsida > Poales > Poaceae > Triticum > Triticum aestivum. Next base: position 288,244,388 of record NC_057807.1, read on the forward strand.
GGGCGCGCCCCTGACCCTCGTGGACACCCCGTAAGGCGGTTGGTGCCCTGCTTTCGCTAAAAGAAAGCTAATATGCGAATAGAAATCATGTTAAAATTTAAGCCCAATCGGAGTTACGGATATCCGGGAATATAAGAAACGGTGAAAGGCCAGAATCTGGAACGCAGAAACAGAGAGAGACAGAGAGACATATCCAATCTCGGAGGGGCTCTTGCCCCTCCCACGCCATGGAGACCATGGACCAGAGGGGAAACCCTTCTCCCATCTAGGGAGAAGGTCAAGGAAGAAGAAGAAGAAGAAGGGGGGCTCTCTCCCCCTCTCTCCCGGTGGCGCCGAAACGCCGCTGGGGACATCATCATCACCGTGATCTACACCAACACCTCCGTCATCTTCACCAACATCTTCATCACCTTCCCCCATCTATCTACAGCGGTCCACTCTCCCGCAACCCGCTGTACCCTCTACTTGAATATGGTGCTTTATGCTTTTTATTATTATCCAATGATGTGTTGCCATCCTATGATGCCTGAGTAGATTTTCGTTGTCCTATCGGTAATTGGAGAATTGATATGATTGGTTTAATTTGCTTGTGGTTATGTTGCTGTCCTTTGGTGCCCATCATATGAGCACGCACGTGGATCACACCATAGGGTTAGTTGTATGTTGATAGGACTATGTATTGGAGGGCAAGAGTGACAGAAGCTTCAACCTAGCATAGAAATTGATGCATACGGGATTGAAGGGGGACCAATTTATCTTAATGCTATGGTTGGGTTTTACCTTAATGTATGTTAGTAGTTCTGGATGCTTGCTAATAGTTCCAATCATAAGTGCATAGAATTCCAAGTTAGGGATAACATGCTAGCAGTGGCCTCTCCCACATAAAACTTGCTATCGGTCTAGTAATGTAGTCAATTGCTTAGGGACAATTTCAAAACTCCTACCACCACTTCTCCACACCTCTATACTAACTTTATTGCTTCTTTATCTAAACAGCCCCTAGTTTTTATTTATGTGCTCTTTATATTCCTGCAAACCTATCCAACAACACCTACAAAGTCCTTCTAGTTTCATACCTGTTTTAGGTAAAGCGAATGTTAAGCGTGCATAGAGTTGTATCAGTGGTTGATAGAACTTGGGGGAATATTTAATATATCTTTAGCTACTCATTGGGTTCGACACTCTTACTTATCGAAAGAGGCTACAATTTTTCCCCTATACTTATGGGTTATCAAAACCTTTTTCTGGCGCTGTTGCCGGGGAGTTATAGCGTAGGGTGAATATTCTCGTGTGTGCTTGTTTGCTTTATCACTAAGTAGTTTTTATTTTGTGCTCTTGCTTTCTATCTTAGTTATGGGTAGGAAACGCAAAATACCAAAAAAATTAGTTGTACCTACTACACCATTGGTTGAAGAACCACTCAAAATCTATCACATTCCTGAAGCTTTTTACTTGGATCATCTTCGATCCCTATGTGCTCATGCTGAAACCCCAACTAGCTTAGTTGAGGGCAAATCTTTAGATGAGCATGCTTGTTATGTGTGACACCGCTTATCTCAAAAAGGGAAACTTTTACTGGATCAAATTCATCGTTTGCAATGCTATGCTTGGAATTTATGTGAAATATATGATTTTACTTGTTGTTCTGAAGACCCTAAGAAACACCTTCCCTACCAATGTGAGTTTAGTGATAATGGAATCGTATATTCGTATGCTAAGGGTGTTTATAATTACTATGATGTTCAACAAACTGAAGAATTTGTTGCTTTTAAGGGTGCTTATGAAATTGCTTCTTTGATTGGAAAGTATGATGCTACTCTGTACAAATCTGAAAATTTTGCCATACTTAAATATTGTTATGATAATTATGCTTCTAATGCCTATGTTAAACCATATATTGAGGACTCCTTTGCTGTCCAAGAAGAGATTAATATCTTGCAGGAGTCTATGGAAGAAGGAATTGATGAAACTGTGAGCTCATTGGATGAAAAAGATGAGGAGGAGAGCAAAGAACAAAAGGAGGAAGAGCGGATTGATCACCTGTGCCCACCTTCTAATGAGAGTAACTCTTCAACTCATACATTATTTAATTTCCCTTCGTGCTTTCCGAAGGATGATTGCTATGATGATTGTTATGATCCTGTTGATTCTCTTGAAATACCCCTTTTTGATGATGCTTGCTATGCTTGTGGCCATGATGCCAATATGAATGATGCTTATTGAGATGAACTTGCTATAGTTCCTTATGTTAAACATTAAATTGTTGCTATTGCACCCACACATAATAGTCCTATTATCTTTTTGAATTCTCCAAACTACACTATATCGGAGAAGTTTGCTCTTATTAAGGATTATGTTGATGGGTTGCATTTTACCATTGCACATGATGATTTTGATAGATATAATATGCATCTGCTTGCTGCTCCAACTTGCAATTATTATGAGATATGAACTACATCTCCGCCTCTTTATGTTTCCAACACGATAGAATTGCAAGAAACTGCTTATACTATGCATTGGCCTTTACTTGGTGTGCATGAATTGTTCTTTTATGACATGCCGATGCATAGGAAGAGAGTTAGAATTTGTTTTTGCTTGATATATGTTACTTTGTGCTCACTACTAAATCACAAATCATTGTTAATTAAAATTGGCTTTGTTATACCTTGGGATCCGGGTGGATCCATTACTTGAACCTATATGCCTAGCTTAATGGCTTTAAAGAAAGCGCTGCCAGGGAGACAACCCGGAAGTTTTAGAGAGTCATTTATTTCTGTTGTGTGCTTTTATAAAGTTTGAAAATAAAAATAATGTGCCAAGGTTTGCCTTTAGGATGTTTACAATGCTTGTTGGTTTGTGTGGTGCAGGACATAAACTTTGGCTATACTGCATGATTTTACATTTTTTTACTGGAATGTCAAACGGTTCTGAAACTTTTTGGACTGCCTTTATATACAAATTGTTTATTTTTCCTATTTTTGGCAGAATTTTGGGGGTACCAGAAGTATGGTGAATGTTTAGATTACTACAGACTGCCCTGTTTAAGGCAGATTCTGTTTTTGATGCATAGTTTGCTTGTTTTGATGAAACTATCGATTTCTATCAGTGGATTAAGCCATGGAAAAGTTATATTACAGTAGCTACAGTGCAAAAACAAAATATGAATTGGTTTGCAACAGTACTTAGAGTAGTGATTTGCTTTATTATACTAACGGATCTTACCGAGCTTTCTGTTGAGTTTTGTGTGGATGTAGTGTTCGAAGATCGAGGAGGCCTTGATGTGAGAAGAAGAAGAGGCAAGAGCTCAAGCTTGGGTATGAACAAGGCACCCCAAGTAAATATTCAAGGAGTCTCAAGCGTCTAAGCTTGGGGATGCCCCGGAAGGCATCCCATCTTTCTTCAACAAGTATCGGTATGTTTTTGGATTCGTTTCGTTCATGGAATATGTGCAAATCTTGGAGCGTCTTTTGCATTTATTTTTCACTTTTATTTTATGCACCATGCTAGTATGAGATTGTCCATGGTTGATTTATAGAATGCTCATTGCAATTCACTTAAATCTTTTGAGTATGGATTTATAGAATGCTTCATATGCTTCACTTATATTGTTTGAAGTTTGGATTGCTTGTTTCTCTTCACATAGAAAACCGCCATTTGTAGAATGCTCTTTTACTTCACTTAAATTTGTTAGAGCATGGGCATATCTTTTTTAGAAAGAATTAAACTCTCTTGCTTCACTTATATCTATTTAGAGAGATGACAAGAATTGGTCATTCACATGGTTAGTCATAAAATCCTACATAAAACTTGTAGATCACTGAATATGATATGTTTGATTCCTTGCAATAGTTTTGCGACATAGAGATGATAATATGTGGGAGGTTCTAGTAAATGGTTGTGTTTATTAAGAATATTGGTCTTAAGGTTTGTGATTCTCAAAGCATGCACGTATGGTCTCCTAACTATGTAACCAAATTGGCGCACATTGTATTTTGATTGTTTATCTTTGCGTGAAGGTCGGGGGCGCGCAATGGTTAACTCCTACCAACCTCCCCCCTAGGAGCATGCATAGTAGTACTTTGCTTCGAGGGCTAATAAACTTTTGCAATAAGTATATGAGTTCTTTATGACTAATGTGAGTCCATGGATTATACGCACTCTTACCCTTCCATCATTGCTAGCCTCTTCGGTACCGTGCATTGCCCTTTCTCACCTCGAGAGTTGGTGCAAACTTTGCCGATGCATCCAAACCCCGTGATACGATACGCTCTATCACACATAAGCCTCCTTATATCTTCCTCAAAACAGCCACCATACCTACCTATTATGGCATTTCCATAGCCATTCCGAGATATATTGCCATGCAACTTCCATCATCATCATATTCATGACTTGAGCATTCATTATCATATTGCTTTGCATAATCGTAAGATAGCTAGCATGATGTTTTCATGGCTTGTCCGTTTTTTGATGTCATTGCTATGCTAGATCATTGCACATCCCGGTACATCGCCAGAGGCATTCATATAGAGTCATATTTTTGTTCCAGTATCGAGTTGTAATATTGAGTTGTAAGTAAATAAAAGTGTGATGATCATCATTATTAGAGCATTGCCCCAATGAGGAAAGGATGGTGGAGACTATGATTCCCCCACAAGTTGGGATGAGTGTCCGGAGTTTAGGAAAAATAAAAGAGGCCAAAGAAGCCCAAATAAAAAAAGAGGCCAAAGAAGCGCACCAAAAAAAGAGGGAAAAAATGAGAGAAAAAGAGAGAAGGGGCAATGTTACTATCCTTTTACCACACTTGTGCTTCAGAGTAGCACCATGTTCTTCATATAGAGAGTCTCCTATATTGTCAGTTTCATATACTAGTGGGAATTTTCATTATAGAACTTGGCTTGTATATTCCGATGATGGGCTTCCTCAAACGCCCGAGGTATTCATGAGCAAGCAAGTTGGATGCACCCACTTAGTTCAGTTTGAACTTTCATACACTTATAGCTCCAGTGCATCCGTTGCATGGCAATCCCTACTCCTCGCATTGACATCAATTGATGGGCATCTCCATAGCCCATTGATTAGCCGCGTCGATGTGAGACTTTCTCCCTTTTTATCTTCTCCACACAACCTCCACCATCATACTCTATTCGACCTGTAGTGCTATATCCATGGCTTGCACTCATGTATTGCGTGAGGGTTGAAAAAGCTGAAGCACGTTAAAAAGTATGAACCAATTGCTTGGCTGACACCGGGATGGGCATGAGGGGTACCTTGTGTTAAGAAAAGGGAGCATACAAGACTATATGATTTTGTAGGGATAGCATTCTTTAGCATTGATATTTTGAAAGACATGATTGTTTGTTGGGATGCCCGAGTATTAAATTCTTCTATGTCAAATGATAGACTATTGCTTTGAATCACTTATGTCTTAATATTCATGCCATGATTAGATATATGATCAAGATTATGCTAGGTAGCATTCCACATCAAAAATTATCTTTTTTATCATTTAAGTACTCGAGGATGAGCAGGAATTAAGCTTGGGGATGTTGATACGTCTCCGTCGTATCTATATTTTTTGATTGTTCCATGCCAATATTCTACAACTTTCATATACTTTTGGCAACTTTTTATACTATATTTGGGATTAACATATTGATCCAGTGCCCAGTGCCAGTTCCTGTTTGTTCCATGTTTTTTGTTTCGCAGAAAACCCATATCAAACAGAGTCCAAATGGGATAAAAACTTATGGAGATTTTGTTTGGAATATTTATGTTTTTTGGGAAGAAGAATCAACACGAGACGATGCTCAAGGGGCCCACGAGGTAGGGCGCGCGCTCCTGACCCTTGTGGACACCCCATGAGGTTGGTGCCCTTCTTTTGCCGCAAGAAAGCTAATATCCGGATAGAAATCGTGTTAAAATTTCAGCCCAATCGGAGTTACGGATCTCCGGGAATATAAGAAACGGTGAAAGGCCAGAATCTGGAACGCAGAAACAGAGAGAGACAGAGAGACAGATCCAATCTCGGAGGGTCTCTCACCCCTCCCACGCCATGGATACCATGGACCAGAGGGGAAACCCTTCTCCCATATAGGGAGAAGGTCAAGGAAGAAGAAGAAGAAGAAGAAGGGGGGCTCTCTCCCCCTCTCTCCTGGTGGCGCCGGAACGCCACCGTAGCCATCATCATCACCGTGATCTACACCAACACCTCCGTCATCTTGACTAACATCTTCATCACCTTCCCCCATCTATCTATAGCAGTCCACTTTCCTGCAACCCGCTGTACCCTCTACTTGAACATGGTGCTTTATGCTTCATAATATTATCCATTGATGTGTTGCCATCCTATGTTGTCTGAGTAGATTTTCGTTGTCCTATCGGTAATTGGTGAATTGCTATGATGGTTTAATTTTCTTGTGGTTATGTTGCTGTCCTTTGGTGCCCATCATATGAGTGTGCACGTGGATCACACCATAGGGTTAGTTGTATGTTGTTAGGACTACGTATTGGAGGGCAAGAGTGACAGAAGCTTCAACCTAGCATAGAAATTGATGCATACATGATTGAAGGGGGACCAATTTATCTTAATGCTATGGTTGGGTTTTACCTTAATGAATGTTAGTAGTTGCGGATGCTTGCTAATAGTTGCAATCATAAGTGCATAGAATTCCAAGTCAGGGATGACATGCTAGCAGTGGCCTCTCCCACATAAAACTTGCTATCGGTCTAGTAAAGTAGTCAATTGCTTAGGGACAATTTCACAACTCCTACCACCACTTTTCCACACTCGCTATACTAACTTTATTGCTTCTTTATCTAAACAGCCCCTAGTATTTATTTGCGTGCTCTTTATATTCTTGCAAACCTATCCAACAACACCTACAAAGTCCTACTAGTTTCATACTTGTTTTAGGTAAAGCGAACATTAAGCGTGCGTAGAGTTGTATTGGTGGTCGATAGAACTTGAGGGAATATTTGTTCTATCTTTAGCTCCTTGTTGGGTTCGACAATCTTACTTATCGAAAGAGGCTACAATTGATCCCCTATACTTGTGGGTTATCAGCGAGGCGCCTCTCAGCGAGGTAGAGCTTCTGAGGCGCCAGGAAGACCTGGCGCTGGAGGCTGTGGAGCATAGCTTGGCGTCGGAGTGGCTAGAAGTGAGGGAGCAATAGGCGGCCACGGCTGAGGACACCGTCACTGCCTGAGAGGCCCGGGTCTAGCTGGAGGTTGAGGAGAGGGTGATGAAGGCACACGCGGACCTGGATGAAGGGCACCGCCTGGAGCTGGAGCTGCTCAAAGCCGAGCTCGAGGGCAGGACCGCCGCCCTGAAGGTGAAGCTGGAATTTGCGGAACGGGATGAGAGGGCCGCCAAGGAGGCTCTGGCCTCTTCCAAATCTGCCTTGGCCTCTGCCCGCGCCGAGTTATCCTCCCTTCAGCAGCAGGTCAAGGATACCGCGTCCCTTGCGGAGAGGACTGCGAACGAAGCAAACGGTCACCGGACTCTACAGCACGAGCATGGCTCGATGCTCCAGGACATCAGAATCAGAGCTAACCGTGCCTTGAGCACTATCTGCGATGAGAGCGCTCCTCATCCGCACGAGAATGACTACGCCAGTCTCCTCAACTTCTTCATCGACATTGTGACCCGCTTGGAGGATCGGGCCGCGAGGGCTCGTGAGCTGTTGGAGAGAGGAGCCGGGGTCTTCTTGGGCGCACATTCTCGCATGTCTTCACCGACCTTCTTGACCGCGATTCCCACTTTGACTTCAGTGCTATGCTAGCCCCCATGCCGCGGTTACTCAGGACAGACTGACCAAGTGGGTGGATGACCATGTGGATGCGCTAGTGGAGGAATTCGCTCCTTAGGATGCCACGGTGGCAATTGCTGCCAGAGAAGGTGGCGCAGGCGGTGATGATGAATAGGATGGTCGTGACGACACGATCGGCGCAAGGAACACAGATGGAGGTGATGAAGAGGGCGCATCCAGCTAGGCCCGCATTTCTTTTGCTTTATCCTGTATGACCAAAACTTGAACGCCTCCTTGTAAGAGCATTTTGAAAGGGGGGCTTACAATGTATATGATTATGAAATGCTTTTGAAGTAGCGCCTGTGGTGCGACCCTATAGGTCTGCAGCCCCAGGCAGGGTGGTTGTTATGACTTATCTTTGGTTTTGCGGGTCTCGAGTGAGCCCTGATGCTGCAGCAACGCTTGTCTTCTCGTGGCGGGCTTGCCGTAGGCTCACGAGGATCTGATCCTCCCGAGGAGCCTGCTGACCTATCCTGGAATGCTTCGCGAGGGACTAACTGCCGGACCACGGCAAGGTGCGCGCGTGATGGCCGCATCCCTGGTCCCCATGGGGAATCCTTTGCATGCTCGGGGCCGGCCCGATCAAGCTCAATGAGCGCTCACCTCACCCAGCCCCCGCTCGCGAGGCGCTCGGGGGAGGGGCAGCAGGCATGATCCCCGTTCAAAAACACGAAACCAGAAAGCGAGAGGATGATGCAAGACAACAAAAGTTCCCCCCTTTTTCTTTTGGTAAACACACAAGAGCCAAGTTCATTCCAAAAAGCCGGTGAATTGGGTACAAAAAGAGAGGCGAAAGCAAATGGCCACGTCCGACGCCTAACTAGTCTTCAGGTGTTCTCACCAGCGCGGAGCTAAGTGCTTCCACTGGGTGTGGGCATAGTCATTGGGGGACAGTGTCGACGGCCAGCGCGGAGCATGGTGCTTCCACTTGGACGTGGGTGGGAGCCCCCGTGAGGCCCCAGGGCGGCGCCCAGGAGACTTTGGGGCGTGTACAATCCCACTCATTATTACGTGAGAGTGTCACGAGCGGAGACCTTCATAGGCCGGAGCCTTGCTTCATGTCGCCCGACGAGGACCCCGCCCTGCGCCGCCCCCGACCATCGTTGGGGCGTCAGGATACCAGGACGAGACCAAGGGGCAAGGGGGACGCTGGCGGCGCCCTCGGCGACCATAGGCCCTCCGCCGGGGGGAAGGGCTCGCTAGCGCCTTCCTCGGCGGGGGACCTACCTCTGAGTAGTGTCTTGCTTCATGCAGCGCGGGGGAGGCCCTGGCCCCACCATGCCGCTCCCAAGGCCCTTCGTACTCCTGTGGCTGGGCCGCTGCCCTGGGAGCCCTGGCGGTGACTGCGGCCTGGTTCACCTGCGATCCATGGTTTGCGCAAGCATGCTCCTGAGGCGTTAGTTGTACCTAGTGGTTGTTGCTGTCGAAGGCGTTGGTGGAGCCCTGCAGTGGCTCACAAAGAGCCTCGGCTTCGTGTACCTCCAGCGCCCAGCCTGGTGTGGGGGATCGGCCAGGGCCTTCTCCCGGCGTGTACCTCCAGCGCCCAGCCTGGTGTGGGGGATCGGCCAGGGCCTTCTCCCGGTGTGTACCTCAGGTCCACTGCGACGAGCACGTAGGCTTCCAGGCTGGCCGCGCCCGAGTCGCTGCCCGGTTGCCTCATGCTTCCGCCCCCCGCGGTCATCGTCAGGCCTTGGTGACCGAGGGCCGGTGCCCCAGCGCGGCCCCAGGGAAGGTTGCTCGGAGTCACCCTGCCCCGAGGTGGCATGGTTAAAGTAGTGCAGGCCGCGCCGTGTGGTAGGCCGACGCCAAGAGACTCTTCAGGGGCCCTGGGAGGGGGCAGATGGGTGTGGCGAGGGTGAGCGCGTGCCCCCGCCATGACTTGCAATGTGGATAGGGTGCAGAATGGTGCTGCATCCCTGCATGCTGCATCCAGCAACTCGCTCCAGCAGGGCGTCACGACCGCTTTCCACCAGCCTGCACCTTAGTAGTTCTCGAGCCACGATGACCACGACCCGCATGTTCGCCTGCTCCCGGCGAGTGTGCCGTGCTGCTGCCGTGGCGTAGCTTGAGGACCACGCGGTGGCGCGGTTGCGACGCGGCGCAAGAGGAGGGGGATGCGGCCCGCGCCTCCCGCGGCCGACGGCACCAGGCGGAGCTGTAGGATCGAAAGTATGTCTAGAGGGGGGTGATTAGACAACTTGACCAAATAAAAACTTAACCTTTTCCTAATTTTAGTTCATGGCATATTTTAGCAACTTAGCACAAGTCAAGCAATCTCAATAAAATTCAAGCAAGCATGCAAAGAGTATATAGGCACCGGAAAGTAAAGCATGCAACTTACAAGAAAGTAAATGGGAGGGGTTTGGAAGGAGCAAACGCAATGTTGACACAGATTTTTGGCGTTGTTCCGATAGGTGGTGCTATCATACATCCACGTTGATGGAGACTTCAACCCACGAAGGGTAACGGTTGCGCGAGTCCATGGAGGGCTCCACCCATGAAGGGTCCACGAAGAAGCAAGCTTGTCTATCCCACCATGGCCATCGCCCACGAAGGACTTGCCTCACTAGGGTAGATCTTCATGAAGTAGGCGATCTCCTTGCCCGTAGAAACTCCTTGGTTCAACTCCACAATCTTAACAGAGGCTCCCAAGTGAGACCTAACCAATCTAGGAGACACCACTCTCCAAAAGGTAATAGATGGTGTGTTGATGATGAACTCCTTGCTCTTGTGCTTCAAACGATAGTCTCCCCAACACTCAACTCACTCTCACAGATTTGGCTATGGTGGAAATATGATTTGAGTGGAAAGCAACTTGGGGAAGGCTAGAGATCAAGATTCTTGTGATTGGATTGGAATATCTTGGTGTCAACACATGAGTAGGTGGTTCTCTCTCAGAAAATGAATGCTGGAAGTGTAGGCACGTTCTTATGGCTCTCCTCACCAATGAAGAATGGGTGGAGGTGTATATATAGCATCCACAAAAAATCTAACAGTTACACACAGATTCCCAAACTCGATGAGACCGAATGGTAGAACTTGGTCAGACCGATTCATGTCAAAATATGAACGTTAGGCTTTTCGGTGGGACCGACTTAGTCATCTGGTGAGATCTATATGCTAGGGTTAGGGCATAATGTAATCTCGGTGTGACCAACCACATAAACTCGGTGGGACCGATTTCAGTAATAGGCACATAGAGAGTTGGTCAGGCAAACTCGGTGGGACCGATTCGCTCACTTTGGTGAGACCGAAGTGTTACAAAAAGGAAACATTGAATTTGCATTGTAGACTTGGTGGGACCAATTTGCTCATTTCGGTGTGACTGAAATGTTACAAAAAGGAAACAGGGAGTTTGCAATCCCATCTCTGTGAGACCGAAGTGACTAGGGTTTTTGGCAGTGGCTATGTCAAATGAAATTCGGTGGTGCCGGATAGATCAAATCGGTGGGGCCGATTTTGACATTTAGGTTTAGGACATATGTGGAAATGAGAAAGTGGTTGAGGGTTTTGGAGCATATCACTAAGCATTTTGAGCAAGTAAGCCATTAAGCAACACCTCACCTCCTTTTAATAGTATTGCCTTTCCTATGGACTCAATGTGATCTTGGATCACTAAAATGAAAATGTAGAGTCTTGAGCTTGTTGCCAATATGTGTCCTTAGCATTTTGAGGGGTCCACATCTCTAGTCCATGCCATGCCAATCATTGAACTCTCTAAAATGATCATCTTGAAAGAGCATTAGTTCAATGAACTATATGTTGTTAAGAATTAGCAAAATGACCTAGGGATTAGTTGCACTTTCAATCTCCCCCTTTTTGGTAATTGATGACAACATATAGATCAAAGCTTCGACAAATGATAATAAGAATTAAATACATCATCGCTTTGAGAAGCATGTGATAAGTAAGAGCTCCCCCTAAATTTTTGCATTATTTAAAATTTGCTTTTGAATGCAAATGCACACATAAATAGGATCATGGGTTACTCTTCCACGTCATATACATCTTGGTGGAGCGCTAAAAAAGATAAGAAATAAGAACAAGCACTCATCACCAAGGCAAAGTGAATGATCATATAAGAGATAGATAATGTCACCATTCAAGCACAAGCATTAAGCATAGTATGATCAAACACGTGATCACATAAAGTATCTCACAAACACAGAAATAAAGTATCTCACACAATCAAACAAAGCAAATGAGTAGCAAAATGAAGAAAATCTCTCTCTCTCTCTCTCTCTGAAGCCTATGATCTATACACTTTCTCCCCCTTTGGCAACAAGTTAACAAAAAGCTTGAAAATGCATAGTGCTATGTGTCTCTCTAGGCTTTATCTTCGGAAGGACGTGTTGAGATGACTCCAAGGACAAAAGCATCAGTGGAAGATGTTGGAGCTTGTGGAGTTGCCACTGGAGGGGCAACTGGAGCTGTGGGAGCTGTGGCTGCAGGTGCTGAAGCTATTTCTCTTGTGTCTGGCACTAGCACTGTTGCAGACCTCTGTCCTCTAGGTACTCTGTGGAACACCTATGTAGTTGCTTTGCCCTTCCTCTCCTCTGCTTCTTCCTAGAGCTCTTCAACTACTGTCTGAATCTCAGTCACCTTCAAGTCAAGATCATAGAATTTGGTTTCAATGATCCTCTCCAAGCTCTCCTGCTTCTGAGTCAGGGTGGCCAGTCCTTTCGCAATCCTCAAGGTTACTTGAATAAGATATCCAAGCTGGTCTTGCTTTGACTTGAGGAATACTTCTGAAGCTTCTGCAACACTGGGCATCTTTGCTACTTTCTCTTCTTTGGATTTTTGTCTCTTTTCTTGTGCCTTTAGGGAAGTTGGATCCTCAGCTGTCATGACAACAGTGTTGTCCTCAAAGTCTGGCTGCAAAGGCAGATGCTCTTTGTCCAATAGGTACACTCCATTGAGAATCTTGGAATTGATCAGCATTTGAATGTGTGGTGCATACCCACATGACCTCTTCTGGTCAGCAGCTGTCCTCTTGATTGTCTCTACAATCAGGCTCATGACTTTAAACTTCTGAGGAAAATCAAACATCTGAAGAAGATTGATGTAATGGCCTCTGATCATCCCATGATCTCCTGATTTGGGCAACAAAGTGTGCCTCAATATAGTGTTCATAGTGGCCAGACCAGACATCAAGTAGTACACTGACCCAAGCTTGTGAGTCTCCAAAGCTTTGTCAGGTATTTCCTTGTACATGTTTGCCATAGAGTTGTGGTCTTTCTTCTTTTCAGCATAGACATCAATGTCCTCCTCATGCTCTTTGGGTGCCTTGATGAGCTTTGCCCACTCATCCCACTACAAAAAAATACACTTCCGTGATGATACGTGTTTTTCACAATAGGTCGCGTTTTTGTCATGCATGTACATCCATGACGATTTTATGACAGAATCAAGATAGTCATACCTGTGCTGGCGTAGAAGTGTTCCATGACATTACCAAAATTATCATCATAGAAGTGTCCACTTCCATGACGATAATTCGCGCGTCACAGAAGTGCTTTTGTCAAGGGTGACCAAGACGTGGCATCCACTGTAGCGGAACGCCGTTAAGCTATCGGGTTTGGTTTTGGATCCGATAACCCGTTAACAACCCGAACCAATGGGGATTTTCCACGTGTAAAATCATCACTGGCTGGAGGAAAGACGTGTCGGCTCACCGTTAGGATAGATGTCATCCACTCATTGGACCGAAGGCGCCTATGATACGTCGACATGTGGCATGGCCCAACAGAGGCCCATTCCTGTGAAAAGGACGGCCCGTTTGATTTGGTCAAAAGGTGGTGGGCCGGCCCATAGAAAGCCTGTTAACGGCCTGTTCGCATATAGCCCATTTATAGCTCGCTAACCCAGGGCACGTTGCGACCTATCCGAATTAGGCCTAGTAGCATCATATGGGCCGTCCAATATGATTCCATCCCGTTTTAACTTCCAGCCCATGTATGGCCCATGACATCTTTCGGCCCATATGAGGCCCTTTGTAACTCTTGGCCCATTAACGGCCCGTGGTGAAACTGGCCTGTAATGAACAATGTATCACTTTATACCCATTAAGGGCCCATTATTCCATTGGGCCATTTCCAACCCATGTTATCTTTCGGCCTTCTCAAGGCCCATTTTTTCTTGGGCTCATTTCCAGCATTCGGTTCCTTACAGCCCGTGTAACACCCACGATGCGGCTATATCTCCCACGTGTCGAAGCACGACTTAGAGGCATAACCGCATGGTGGTTTTGTCGCAAGAAGGGTCATCTTCACACAATCCCATGTAATGAACAAGAATGGGATAAAGAGGGTTGGATTACAATCGCCACTTCACACAATACATAAATTAAGTTCATACATCATTCAAATACACTCATAGACCGGCTACGGTCAAGTTCAAAAGAAAAGAAGACAACCCCAAATGCTAGACAGATCCCCGATCGTCCCGACTGAGCACCTCTACTGATCATCTGGAAACGATACATAGTAACGACCAAGGGCCTCATCAAATTCCCACTTGAGCTCGGTTGCGCCATCTGCGCTGGTATCCTCGGCACCTGCATCTGTTTTGGTAGAATCTGTGAGTCACGAGGACTCAGCAATCTCACACCCGCGAGATCAAGACTATTTAAGCTCATAGGTAGGAAAGGGGTAATATGGTGGAGCTGCAGCAAGCACTAAGCATATATGGTGGCTAACATACGCAAGTGAGAGCGAGAAGAGAAGCAACGCGTCGGTCGAGAAGCTAGAAGCGATCAAGAAGTGATCCTGAAACTACTTACGTCAAGCATAACACAAACCGTGTTCACTTCCCGGACTCCGCCGAGAAGAGACCATCACGACTACGCACACGGTTGGCGCATTTTAATGAAGTCAAGTGTCAAGTTATCTACAACCGGACATTAACAAATTCCCATCTTCCTCATAACCGCGGGTACGGCTTTCGAAAGATTATATACCCTGCAGGGGTGTCCCAACTCAGCCCATCACAAGCTCTCACGGTCAACGAAGGAATAGACCTTCTCCCGGGAAGACCCGATCAGTCTCAGAATCCCGGTTTGCAAAACATTTTGACAATGGTAAAACAAGACCAGCAAAGCCACCCGATGCGCCGACAAATCCCGATAGGAGCTGCGCATATCTCGTTCTCAGGGCACAACGGATGAGCAAGACGTCGGGTTGGTATAGACCCTGGTTGCCCAGGGGACGCCGGACATCGCTCAGGTTGGACCAACACTCGAAGGAGCACTGGCCCGGGGGGGGGGGTAAATAAAGATGACCCTTGGGCTCGCGAAAACCCAAGGGAAAAGGGCTTAGGTGGCAAATGGTAAAACCAAGTTTGCGCCTTGCTGGAGGAGTTTTATTCAAAGCGAACTGTTAAGGGGGTCCCATAAATCACCCAACCATGTAAGGAACGCAAAATCAAGGAACATAACACCGGTATGACGGAAACTAGGGAGGCAAGAGTGGAACAAGTCACCAGGCATAAGCCCGAGCCTTCCACCCTTTACCAAGTATATAAGGTGCATTAAATTAAATAGGAGATATTGTGATATCCCAGAATATCCGTGTTCCGACCAGGAACAAACTTCATCTTCACCTGCAACTACCAATGCTCTAAGAGGGGCTGAGCAAAAGCAGTGACATAGCCAAACAACGGTTGCTAGGACAGGTTGGTTAGAGGTTTAACATGGCAATAGGTAGGCATGGTAAACAAAGGCAGGTAGGGCTAACAAAGCGATAGAGCGAGTACTAGCAAGCAAAGATAGAAATGATTTCGAAGGTATGATCATCTTGCCTGCAAGGTTCTCAGAGTAGTCGAAGGCTGGATCCTCGTAAGCGTTCTCAACAGGTTCCTCGTACACGTACTCGTCTCCCGGCTCTACCCAAAGCAAGAACACAAGCAAGGAACCACAATAAATCACGGTGCAATGCACAAGCAACATGATGCAATACATGTCATGATATACGAGATGTGATATGCAATGCATATGCGTGCTACGGGAGGAAAAAGGATGAACAAGGCATCAACTTGGCAAACCAAGTATGCCGCTGGAAAGATGAGATGATTTCGGTTGAAATCGATATAAAGATCACCGGATTCGGATGCACGGTTTGCAAATGACAAGCAAGACAAGTATGGCACAAAGCTGCGATTAACAGCGCGATGCTACTTAGCATGCAACAAGAAACTATGCTACAACACCCCAACATGAAAACAAAGCATATGGCAATGATCTACAGGAGATGCTTTACAAAAGAGGAACACTGAGCTATGGCTAAATCACATCATAACAGGTTCAAACAAGCATGGAGAAAGTGCAAAAATATTATCAGGTTGGGCATGGCATAAACAGCAACACGAAGCAATGTTCAGAGCAGGTTATCAGCATGCTACAGGAACTTATAATAGCAAAATAATACATGGCATGAATCTACTCAAAGCATAGATCAAAAGTCCCTTACTGACCATAAGCCAAAAAGGACCAGAAAATATGATGGCACCCACGTAAACATAGCAAGTTTCGTTAACAGATTTCAGCAAACAAAGCATGGCATTGACATAATTACGAAGGCACCTTGGTGAGCTCGATGCACTCACTACAGAGCACTTCATGATAAACTAAGCATACATCCATCAAGAAGACATGTCATAGAAGCTATACATGGCAAGAAACAACATCATAGCATATCCGGACCAACTACAACAACCTCGGCCAAATTGAATAACATGTAAACAATCTGCCAGGAAACATTTTGAAGCAAAAGTAGAGCACGAAAATGACATGCTAGACTACTCCATAATTGCAACCAGGACCATGGATGGATAGAGCAAAACCATGTTTTCAAAACACCCTTACTTAAGTATCTCAAATTATGCATGGATTTCTCTGTAGCAACATGTTTACATGGCAATAAAATTACAGCAGAACATGAACTAAAAACAGCGTTAACACAAAGCCTAGTTTGCATGCTTGTGCTAGTCACCACATTGATCACAAAATTACATGGTAAACACCTATGTAAAGAAGACATAGCCTAGTTCAAAACACATTTAGGGATCAAGTCCATAGGATGCACACATCAATCATGGCAAAAATGACAAAAGAGCTCGTGCTGATAAGATTCTAAAACTAACAATATGAAGCCCTCTTCCAACAGCATTTCGGGCATCGATATGAGCTCAAATGTAAATGATGCAATGGAATGAAATGATGTACTCTTCGAGACGAACAATTCGGTATGCTACACGTCCAAAACGGAGCCACGAGTGCGAATATGTGATGCAATGAAGATGCAACAATTTAATGGCAGAATATGACAGTGAAAAACGGGGAAGAAGAAAGTCAACCGTAGCGATTTTGGATCTGAGATCCAGATCGAGGGTTTCGCCGGAGTTCCTATACGCCGGAGGTGAGGGAGGAGGCCGGGGCACCGTGGGAGAGGCGGAGGCTCACCGGGGCACGGTCGCCGGCGGGGTTGAGGGAGAGGCGACGATGCTCGGCGTCGAGGGGCGCGGCGGCGGGGCAGGAGCGGGCGGCCGAGGCGGCCGGCGGCGCGC
>NC_057807.1:288262281-288311161 GCF_018294505.1 Triticum aestivum
CAGGCCTCGCGGGCCTGGCGCGGCCGGCGGCGATGTGGGGCGCGGCCCGCCACGTGGCGCGGGCGAACGTGTCCGGCCATCCGGATTTCGTCCGGCGGCGCGAGGGGAGCGGGGAGACTAGGGTTTTGTCCGGAAATTCTGGGGAGTGCACATATTTATAGGTAGAGGGAGCTAGGAGTGTCCAAATGAGGTGCGGTTTTCGCCCACACGATCGTGATCCGACGACAGAGAGCATGGAGGGGAGTTAGATGGGTTATTGGGCTGTTTTGGAGGGGTGTTGGGCTGCAACTTAAAGAGGCCTTTGCGGATATGCGGATAACCGTTGGAGTACCAAACGAGCTCCAAATGACCCGAAACTTGACAGGTGGTCTACGGTGCTATACCAGGGCCACTTGGCAAGGCTCGGTCCATTCTGAGAACGTTCAACACACGCACACGAAAAGAGACAAGAGGGGTGCGCCGGTGCATGTGGGAGTGTCGGATTGCGAAACGAACAACGGGAAAAATGCTCGGATGCATGAGACGAAAACGTATGCAAAATGAAATGCACATGATGACATGATATGATATGTATGACATGAATAAAATGCAAAACAAAAGACAAAACCCAACCACGGAGGGAATATCATATCACATAGCCGAAAATGGCAAGAGTTGGAGTTACAAAGATGGAAAGTTACATCCGGGGTGTTACAGCCCGTTACTGTCATTTTCTGCTTGTGGGCCAAATTCAGCCCGTGGTTACATTTAGCCCGTTTGTGGCCCGTTAATATGTTGGGCCGTTTTCATGTAAAAAAACCCGTTGGGCTGTTTTCATAGAGTTGTCAAATACGACCTATTAACGGCCCGTTATGGTCCATGAATAGTACGGCCCATGATTGGCGAAATGATTATACGCCCCATAGAAGGCCCATGGATCCTATGGCCCGCAGAAGACCAATGGATCGACGACCCGTAGAAGGCCCATCGATCGTACGGCCCGTAGAAAGTCCATGAATCCTACGACACGTAGAAGGCTCATGGATCCTACGGCATGTAGAAGGCCCATGGATCCTACGGCTCGTGTAGAAGACCAATGGATCCTACGACCCGTAGAAGGCCCATGGAACATACGGCCCGCACGAGGCCCATGGTTACAACAATCCATGTGTTGCCATGATTATTGTGGCCTAGTTACCAAAAATAGGTTATTGTGGCCACTAGAAAAACACGGAAAAAGAACTGTAGTTTCTACAAGAACACAACTAAACAAGACAATAAGGAAATAAATAAATAAGCAACTAACGCTAGCCTATTATCTCTATTACACATATTACATCCACTGGGCATCAAAGTTCGCCACCAATGCAAATATAGGGAACAAAGCAGCATATTACATATACTGGCCGTCAAAATTGGCCACTAGTGCAAATAAATGCGACAGCAAAACAAGAGCATAACTGAAACAACTTCAGAAGAGCTCAAGAAACGTTATCCTGGGTATCCACCATGCTGACAATAAGCTTAGCAAGCTTATTTGCTTTGTCCTGTTTGGCGCTAAAATCCTCCAATGCTTGTTGTTCCACCAGAAAGTATGCATCTGAATGCTCCAGGGACTTCCACAGTCCTTCCGCTTCTTGTCGCAGCACAACGGATCGATGTATTTCAGCTTGTAGTTGAGACTCAAGAAACCGAACTAATTCAGACAGTGGGTTTGAATAGCTTGTGCAAGCAGTACTGGCCAGTAACTCGAACACTAAACCAAGACAGGACTTTGGGGTTGTCTCACTGTCTTCAGGATAGTCTTCCTTAGCTGTTTTATCAGCTTTGTTGAGACCAACAAGGATGTCTCACTATCCTGAACCTTATCTGCGTTACTTCCTTTACCATTGCTTAATAAGGCACTCTTCCCCCAATATTCTATCAACATTCTAAAAGAAGAAACAAGCAGATACAACAAGTTTAGCATGTACTAGTATATGAAACTCATTTCGGTGAACCAGTTCATTAGTAAGGTGGACATGATTAAACTAACAAGTCTTCTATTGTCAAGTACTAGCACATAATAAAAGCATCAAACAAACATATATCTATGTCCTATGGTCACTTTATTGTCTTTCCAAATCAAAATAGAGGCACGGTTCAAAGCATATCAGTTCAAGATAAAGCAGCAGTGAAAGAATACAGAGCCTGTTTGGTTCGCATCCTGTGCATTGTGCCTGACAAAATCGAGTGCCTGGAGCCGGCCTGGGAAGGCGTTGCTTTTTGCCTGGTCAGGCTAGTGTTGTTTGGATCATGACCAGGCCTGGTTGATGTATTAAAGAATGTCAAATCATGCATGTCTTCTCCAGTTTGGTTGGGACCACAGATTAGCAAGCCAGGCAGCAGTCCAGGCATCCGATCCAGGTTGCCTGGGACCAGGCTAATGGCCCTTCCTGGTTTTACGCCAGGCTAGTGACGCTGTCAAATTCCCCAGGCCAGGCTAGCTCCAACCATTCAGGATACAAACCAAACAGATCTCAGGCAGATCCCAGGCAAGCTTCAGGCCAGGAAAATTTGGCCCAGGGTTGCAACCAAACAGGCCCACAAAGCATGGGAAACTACATGGCACGACAAGATTTCAGATGGGTACCACGGGTCTACATGTACAACAACACTATTGGCTCTGTTGTGATGCTAGTAATGTGCATGATATGAGAAGTCAACTGTATACACAATTGAAATTGAAATCAATAGAGCTATTGATAAGAGCAAACCTGTTAAAGAAACATGCATGAACATACCTGCTGTGCCATTGGAGTTTCGATTGAATCCTTAAATTTAAAAATAAGTTTGTATGAGTAAATACAATGATACAAGAGCAAAGCAGTATGCACAATAGCAATGGAATCTTAAATTAGAACAATTGTTCTTCAGGTTTAGGCACTTGTTCTACATGAACAAAGTACAGTAAGACGCAAGAATATAGTACTTAAAAATAGAAATTGAGCTCATAGACCTTACCACATTCTTGGTTCGGGACTAGTACAGAACATGGCGTTCCCAGTCATCGTCCAGTAAATGTGTCTCAGGAGAACGTAAGG
This sequence comes from Triticum aestivum, assembly GCF_018294505.1. Lineage (NCBI taxonomy): Eukaryota > Viridiplantae > Streptophyta > Magnoliopsida > Poales > Poaceae > Triticum > Triticum aestivum. Next base: position 288,265,344 of record NC_057807.1, read on the forward strand.
GAATTTGATGAGTTTCTTTGCCGGTGAAGTATGTTTTCTTCAGGTAATTCCGATACTGCCACCAAGCATTCTTGAAGATAGCAGAGGTATTAGCACACATGTTACCTCATCCCGAGTTTTCAAATTGGTCCTTCTCTATAGAGAAAAATGGGAAAATTTGCTGTATTATAACCATCATGGAGGTAGGATATATGGGACAAAGCAAAGTAATTGCCATCAATAACATTACTTACACATAACTCCTGGATAAACACCTGCAACTGGCATTTTCCTTCATCTTCAGTATAATATTTCCAAGATGGGAAGACACACACATAGGATTTAACAACATCAAATGTGATAGATGCTAAAATACGACTAGCTGGTTGTGCCTCCTCCACAGGAATAGGCGTACTAACTGGTGGAGTTGGGGTTCGCCGTGGTAGTACTAGCCCTTTGGGCACTGGAGCTGCCTTACTAACTACTCTTGTTTGGGAGATCTATGGTGGAGCTGGTGCTGTGTCAACAGGAACTAGGTTACTATCTGCTGGGGTTGGGGTTAGATTGGGTGAAGGTGGTTCTTTGTCCATCGCAGTAGGGGTACAATCTGCGAGAGTTTGGGTTATGTGTGGTAGGGCTGGTTCTCGTGCATGTACAGTCGGGGTGCTACCGTGTTTTTACTCCGCTAGATACTGGCATCACCCGCTCCAGTTCAAATGGTTGATAAACAGGAAACATAGTTGAATGTACATACATTGTATGAGAGACAGATGCAATAGATAGTGTGGAAAAAAGAGGGCATGAAATAGTTGACATGTATATTGTTTAACTAAAACGGATAGCATGGCATAATTTCACATATATGATGTCTATCTAAACTGGATATCATAGCATAATATAATTCAAAGATATGATGAATAACTAAACAAGATCGCATGACATAATTCACCTACATGTTATCTAAGTAATCAGGATCGCATGATTTAATTCACACATGTGATTTATATGCTAAACAGAGGGCATTCAATATGATGTCTGAACTAAGAACATGGTGTTGAATATTGTGTATATGATGTCTAAACTATGCAATGCAAGACACCATATGCATGATATGAACAGTATAACCGTTCCAAGTTAGAGCATACACGGTGGGGTAATAGGACTGGTCATCTGTCTCTGAATCCATCTCCGAGGAGCTATCGGGACCCAACAAGAGATCTGCTTCGACAGGTAGCACTGTCTGCTCTGAAGGCCTTGTTTTCACTCCAGATTTTTCCATCTCCCACCCAAATGGCTGATTCACAGGAAGAGTAGTTTAATGTACAAACATTGTTGACAAATGGAAATGTAATGAAGAAAGGGATGGGCAAGATATCATTCAAATATATGATGCCTGGTTAAATAGGATGGCATTGCACATTTCACATATATTATGGCTGGCTAAAAGACATGAGACTGCATAATTCCCATATATGATATAGAAACTAAACATGTGGCATTACAGAACATGTCTAAACTAAGCAGATGACATATATGATGTCAAAAGTAGGCACTGCAAGGCAACTTATGCATGACATGACTAACATCATCATGCCAAGGTAGAGAAAACACCTTGGGGGGTAAATAGGAGTGGTCAGTGATACATCTCCAATGTATCTATAATTTTTGATTGTTCCATGCTATTATATTACCCGTTTTGGATGTTTATGGGCTTTACTTTCCACTTTTATATCATTTTTGGGACTAACCTACTAACCGGAGGCCCAACCCGAATTGCTATTTTTTTGCCTATTTCAGTGTTTCGAAGAAAAGGAATATCAAACGGAGTCCAAATAGAATGAAACCTTCGGGAGCGATCTTTTTGGAACAAACGCAATCCAGGAGACTTGGAGTGGACATCAAGGAGCAAACGAGGTGGCCACGAGGGTGCCCGACGTGCCCTACGGGGGTGGGCGCGCCCCCCACCCTCGTGGGCCCCTCGTGGCTCAACCGACCTACTTCTTCCTCCTATATATATCCACGTACCCCGAAAACATCCAGGAGCACCCCGAAAAACTATTTTCACCGCTGCAACCTTCTGTATCCGCGAGATCCCATCTTGGAGCCTTCGCCGACGCTCCGCTGGTGGGGGAATCGACCATGGAAGGCCTCTACATCATCTTCAAGGCCTCTCCGATGAGTTGTGAGTAGTTTACCATAAACCTTTGGGTCCATAGTAATTATCTAGATGGCTTCTTCTCTCTCTTTGAATCTCAATACAAAGTTCTCCTTGATCTTCTTGGAGATCTATTCGATGTAACTCTTTTTGCAGTGTGTTTGTCGAGATCTGATGAATTGTGGGTTTATGATCAAGTTTATCTATGAGAAATATTTGAATTTCCTCTGAATTCTTTTATGTATGATTGGTTATCTTTGCAAGTCTCTTCGAATTATCAGTTTGGTTTGGCCTACTAGATTGATCTTTTTTGCAATGGGAGAAGTGCTTAGCTTTTGGTTCAATCTTTCGGTGTCCTTTCCCAGTGACAGTAGGGGCAGCAAGGCACGTATTGTATTGTTGCCATCGATGATGAAAAGATGGGGCTTACATCATATTGCTTGAGTTTATTCCTCTACATCATGTCATCTTTCTTAATGTGTTACTTTGTTCTTATGAACTTAATACTCTAGATGCAGGCAGGAGTCGGTCGATGTGTGGAGTAATAGTAGTAGATGCAGAATCGTTTCGATCTACTTGTCACAGACGTGATGCCTATATACATGATCATGCCTAGATAATCTCATAACTATGCACTTTTCTATCAATTGCTCGGCAGTAATTTGTTCACCCACCGTAATACTTATGCTATCTTGAGAGAAGCCACTAGTGAAACCTATGGCCCCCGGGTCTATCTTTTATCATATAAGTTTCCCATCTACTTTTATTTGCATCTTTTACTTTCCAATCTATATCATAAAAATACCAAAAATATTTATCTTGTCTTATTATCTCTATTAGATCTCACTTTTGCAAGTTACCGTGAAGGGATTGACAACCCCTTTATCGTGTTAATTGCGAGGTTCTTGTTTGTTTGTGTAGGTACGAGGGACTTTTGAGGAGCCTCCTACTGGATTGATACCTTGGTTCTCAAAAAATGAGGGAAATACTTACGATACTTTGCTGCATCATCCTGTCCTCTTCAAGGAAAACCAACGCAGTGCTCAAGAGGTAGCAAGAAGGATTTTTGGCGCTGTTGCCGGGGAGGTCTTCGCTCCAGTCAAGACATACCAAGTACCCATCACAAACTCATCTCCCTCGCATTACATTAATTGCCATTTGCCTCTCGTTTTCCTCTCCCCCACTTCACCCTTGCCGTTTTATTCGCCCTCTCTTTTCCGTTCGCCTCTTTTTCACTTGCCTCTTGTGTGCTCATGTGTTAGATCATTTATCATGGCTAGTCCTCCTATCATCGTTAGTACTCCCGATCATGAAGTTCTTAATTTTAAACAAAGGGAGGGAGAAAATCTAAAAGATGCTTGGCATAGAATTTGCAATGCTCAAAATAGATCTACTAGGAATCAATCTACTTCGGTTCTTCTTCGCAATTTTTATGTAGGCATTACTCCTTGGAATAGATGCATTCTTGATGCCATTACCGCAGGGAATTTCTTGGCTAGCCATACTTTCGATGCTTATAATGCTATGTTAGATTTGTTTGGTCCACCACCTCTCTTGGTTAATGCAACTGTTTTAACTTTGGAACATGTGATGCAAAGGCTTGAAATTATTGAAAATAAAGTTTCCACTGTTGAGTTAATTGAAAATTTGGATAAAAAGATCCACAACCAAATTTCCCAATATGGATCTAAGGTTGGAGTCACTCTGAATTTTTTTAAAGAGAAGGAAACTATAGTTAACAAAAGAATAGATCAAGATTCTACAAGAATCGGTAAACTTGAGGATATTATTACTAACTTAGGGTCTACCTTTTCATCCGTGAAAAATACTCCAACTCCTCCTACCAAAATTTCCAAATTGATGTATGTTCCTAAAAATAAGGGTGAATCTTCTAGTAAGGAAAATGCGGATCTTAAATCAATAAGTGTTCATCCCAACTTTTTCACTATCATTAAGGAACCTTTTGCTACAAATGAATTTCTTGATTTCTTGCCTAGGAATTTGATCATTAAAAGGAAGGAAACTCCTAAGGGTTATAAGTGTTCCATTTAAGAATTGAATACCAAAGATGGAGATACTTAGATCTATTCTCGCTTTTATGCCTAGCTAGGGGCGTTAAATGATAGCGCTTGTTGGGAGGCAACCCAATTTTATTTTTGTTCCTTGCCTTTTGCTTTTTTTAGTAATAAATAAATCATCTAGCTTCTGTTTAGATGTGATTTTATGTTTTAATTAGTGTTTGTGCCAAGTAGAACCTATAGGATAACCTACAGTGATAGTTAATTTGATCTTGCTGAAAAACAGAAACTTTTGTGCGCACGAGAATCATTTAAAAAAATCACAAACGTGATTTTTAGTTGATTCTTTTTGAAGTAGATCAATAGACAAATTGCATAGGAGTTCCTATTTTTGGTAGGATTTTTAGAGTTCGAGAAGTATTCTAAAGTTACAGATTTCTACAAACTGTTCTGTTTTTGACAGATTCTGCTTTTCGTGTGTTGTTTACTTATTTTGATGAATCTATGGCTAGTATCAGGGGGTATGAACCATAGAGAAGTTGGAATACAGTAGGTTTAACACCAATATAAATATAGAATGAGTTCATTATAGTACCTTAAGTGGTGGTTTTTCTTTCTTGCACTAACGGAGCTTATGAGATTTCCTGTTGAGTTTTGTGTTGCGAAGTTTTCAAGTTTTGGGTAAAGATTTGATGGACTATGGAATAAGGAATGGCAAGAGCCTAAGCTTGGGTATGCCCATGGCACCTTAATATAATTCAAGGACAACCAAAAGACTAAGCTTGGGCATGCCCCGGAAGGAATCCCCTGTTTCGTGTTCGTCTATCGGTAACCTTACTTGGAGCTATATTTTTATTCACCACATGATATGTGTTTTGCTTGGAGCGTCTTGTATGATATGAGTCTTTGATTTTTAGTTTAACACAATCATCCTTGCTGTACACACCTTTTGGGGAGAGACACCAGACACCCATGATACGGAATTTATTAGAATACTCTATGTGCTTCACTTATATCTTTTGAGCTAGACAATTTTGCTCTAGTGCTTCACTTATATCTTTTTATAGCACGGCGGTGGTTTTATTTTGTAGAAATTATTGATCTCTCATGCTTCACTTATATTATTTTGATAGTCTTTTAGAACAGCATGGTATTTTCTATGGTTATAAAATTGGTCCTAGAATGATGGGCATCCAAGTTGGGTATAATAAAAACTATCATAAAAAGTGAATTGGATACTATGATCAATTTGATGCTTGATAATTGTTTTGAGATGTAAAGGTGGTAATATTAGAGTCATGCTAGTTGGGTAATTATGAAATTAAGAAATAGTTGTGTTAAAGTTGGCAAGTCCTGTAGCATGCACGTATGGTAAAAGTTGTGTAACAAATTTGTAGCATGGGGTGCTCTTTTGATTGCCTTCCTTATGAGTGGAGGTCGGGATCGCACGATGGTTAACTCCTACCAACCCTTCCCCTAGGAGCATGCGTAGTAGTACTTTGCTTGAGGGCTAATAAACTTTTGCAATAAGTATATGTGTTCTTTATGACTAATGTAAGTCCATGGATTATACGCACTCTTACCCTTCCATCATTGCTAGCCTCTACGGTACCGTGCATTGCCCTTTCTCACCTTGAGAGTTGGTGCAAACTTCGCCGGTGCATCCAAACCCCGTGATACGATACACTCTATCACACATAAACCTCCTTATATCTTCCTCAAAACAGCCACCATACCTACCTATTATGGCATTTCCATAGCCATTCCGAGATATATTGCCATGCAACTTTCCACCGTTCCTTTATTATGACACGTTCCATCATTGTCATGTTGCTTTTGCATGATCATGTAGTTGACATCGTATTTGTGGCAAAGCTACCTTCATAATTTTTCATACATGTTGCTCTTGATTCGTTGCATATCTCGATACACCGCTGGAGGCATTCATATAGTCATATTTTGTTCAAGTATCGAGTTGTAATCAATGAGTTGTAAGTAAATAGAAGTGTGATGATCATCATTATTAGAGCATTATCCCTTGAAAAGAAAGTCAAAAAGAGGCCAAAAAAAGAAAGGCCAAATAAAAAAAGGAAGGCCCAAAAAAAGAAAAAAAGAAATGGGGGACAATGTTACTATCTTTTTCCACACTTGTGCTTCAAAGTAGCACCATGATCTTCATGGTAGAGAGTCTCCTATGTTGTCACTTTCATATACTAGGAATTTTTCATTATAGAACTTGGCTTGTATATTCCAACAATGGGCTTCCTGAAAATGCCGTAGGTCTTCTTGAGCAAGCAAGCTTGTTGAGCTTTCATACATTTATAGCTCTAGTGCATCCGTTGCATGGCAATCCCTACTCCTCATGTTGACATCAATTGATGGGCATCTCCATAGCCCATTGATTAGCCTCGTCAACGTGAGACTTTATCCTTTTTGTCTTCTCCACACAACCTCTATCATCATATTCTATTCCACCCATAGTGCTATATCCATGGCTTACGCTCATGTATTGCGTGAGAGTTAAAAAAGATGAAGCGCGTTAAAAAGTATGAACCAATTGCTTGGCTGAAACTAGGGTTGTGCATGATGGGAGTATTTTGTGTGACGAAAATGAAGCATAGCCTAACTATATGATTTTGTAGGGATAAGCTTTCTTTGGCCATTATATTTTGAGAAGACATGATTGCTTTGTATTATGCTTGAAGTATTATTACTCTTATGTCAATATGAACTTTTATCTTGAATTATTTGGATTTAAACATTCATGCCACAATAAAGAAAATTACATTGAGAAATATGCTAGGTAGCATTCCACATCGAAAATTCTGTTTTTATAATTTACCTACTCAAGGACGAGCATGGATTAAGCCAGGGGATGCTTGATATGTCTCCAACGTATCTATAATTTTTGATTGTTCCATGCTATTATATTACCCGGTTTGGATGTTTATGGGCTTTAATATACACTTTTATATCATTTTTGGGACTAACCTACTGACCGGAGGCCCAGCCCAAATTGCTGCTTTTTTTTTGCCTATTTTAGTGTTTCGAAGAAAAGGAATATCAAACAGAGTCCAAATGGAATGAAACCTTTGGGAGCGATCTTTTTGGAACAAACGCAATCCAGGAGACTTGGAGTGGACGTCAAGAAGCAGCCGAGGCAGCCACGAGGCAGGAGGGCGCGCCCTAGGGGGGTGTACGTGCCCCCCACCCTCGTGGGCCCCTCGTGGCTCCCCTGACCGACCTCCTTCGCCTATATATACTTGCATACCCTGAAAACACCGGGGAGCACCATGAAACCCTATTTCCACCGCCCCAACCTTCTGTACCCGTGAGATCCCATCCTGGGGCCTTTTCCGGCGCTCCGCCGGAGGGGGAATCGATCACGGAGGGCTTCTACATCATTGCCAACGCCTCTCCTATGAGTTGTGAGTAGTTTACCGCAGACCTTCTGTCGGCATTCTGGGAACGGGGGTACCCAGACTTTCCTGCCTGCGGCCTGCGGCGTGGCTCAAGGAGTGGCCCAGTACGGCCCGTCTTCGTCAACACAAGCTCAAGACCCTCGCAAGGGGCTGAGCCTCGCGGGGCGGACGACAGGAAGCTTCCTCAGGCACAGCCTCGCCAGGCTGGCTCGTGAGGAGGCGGAGAGATCAAGGCGGGGTACCTCACGAGGTGCCCGTGACGCAAGCCATGATGACCGAAGCCAGGCGGGCGCCAGCCTGCGCAGTGTCCTTGTTTCCCCTTCGGTGCAAAGGGGGCAAGCGCAGGCCAAGGCATGAGGCAAAGGTTACTGCTTCGATGCAACAAGATCAAGACCAGCAGAACGGCGGGATGGAGGTCATTGTGGACCCCAGGAGGGCGTCATCGTCAGAACCTTTGGCAGGCAAGGACCAACTTTAGTCAGGATAAGTGTACTAGATGTTCCCCTTCAAAATGGCCTATTGTTGGCGCCTTTCCCGCTCATTATTTGGGAAGAGGACCAGGGCCTTGCTCTATAAATAGGGCTAGCCACCATAGTATAGAGGGACCGGGGGATTTGGAGATCTGGAATCGATCCCTTCAGAGAGACAACACCACCACAAGAACACCCCTCGTGAGGTTGTTCTTCCCTTGTATTGTTCATCATCAGCCCCAGAGGCAATCCACCACACCACAAACTAGAGTAGGGTATTACACCACAATGGTGGCCCGAACTAGTATAAACCTTGCGTCCCTTGTGTTGTTCTTCGTGTAGCCTAGATCTTTAGCGAGGCGACGAGACGTGAGTAGGTAGGGGGAGTGATCTCCGGGCGCACTCCAGAGTTTGAACCTTAAGGGTCTGCCAGAACCCGAAATCCGACATTTGGCGCGCCAGGTAGGGGTGCGCCAGAATCCTTCTCCCGCCGCCTCGCATTCCGTCGCGTCGTCATCATCATGTCCGGTGACTCAACGGACAACCCCGACCCCTGGGCAGCCTGACCTATCCGCACCGAGCCGCCCGCCCAGGGCGACCTCAACCTTGTGTCCCAGGCAGCCCGCGCTCCGCACGGCGCTGCGGGCTGCGGGCGGCGCGGCCAGGCATCGCCTGCCTTCACGCCGCGGCAGGTGCGGTCGACAGCAAGGGCTTCAAGCCACGCCGCAGCCACAACGCCATACACCCGACGGGAACAGGCGAACTCAAGGGCCGCACTCACGGTGGCCCGAGAACTACTACGATGCAGGCTGCTGGAGGGCCGCCGCGACGTGCTACTGGAGCGGGTGGCAGAGCTCCTGGACTCCGCCGCCTCGGGGGCTCATCCCTTCTGTGCCCAGCTGCCCCCTAGGTCCAGGGCGGACTGTACGGAGGCCCCGTACGCGCCCATGCAGCTCCGAGCGGGTTCCAAGGCCTCACCAGTGCTAACCTGGCCATCAGCGTCGGGCGACCAGCAGTGCCGGCTCCGCCTCCGACCGGTGGAGGGGGATTCGCTACGGCAAACGGCCCCGGCGGACCACCACACTACCACCCCCAAGACAACACTTCGAGTAGGACTGCGTGGCATGTGGGGCACTACAACGAGGCATTCGGGGCGGCGGCCCCGGAAGCTTATGTGCCCCACATGGTAGATCAGGGGCGCGCACTGGAAGAAGACCATGGCTCGTTTCTTGGCCCAGGCTGGGGGGAAGAGACGCTGGAAGCTGAGCTCTTTTGAGAGCCCTAGGAGAGCCTCAATGACCACACTGGTGGCAACAACTATCGGGTACCGCTAATTCCTCAGGAGCAAACTTACGCTAACCATCGGTCACAGGAGGTACAAGTCGCCGTGGCAGATGGCTGCCCCAATCCAGCAGCTTCCTACCCCTCAGGAGGAGGGCACCGGGGGCTGCCAGAGAGGGGCCGAGATCCGGCCTCACCCCCACGGCGCTCGGAGCAAGGCGTCCTTAGGAGGTAGGCCCTCTGCCGGGGAGGTGCCCCAGGGCCTGCCCCCGGCAGAGGACCCGTGGTCGTCGGGGGAACCGCTGGCGACCGCTCTATCCCATCGGCGACGTCCTCGGTCTCCGACCATCGTCGGCGGCAATAGAGTGTGGCGCAAGGTGGGGCCCTTGTCTGGCGATATGAAGCAAGGCCGATACCTGTGAAGAAGGCCCAATGCCTGTGAAGCTCGCCGCCCCGTGACACTCTCACGTAATAATGAGTGGGGTTGTACATGCCCCGGAGTCTCCGGAGAGCCGCCCTCGGGCCTCGGGGGCTCCCACCCACGCCCAGTGGCAGCACTTAGCTCCGCGCTGGTGAGAAGACTTCGAAGACTAGACTAGGTGTCGGACGCGGCTTTTTTGCTTTTTTGCCTTTCTCTTGGTTGTCGAGTTTCCTCGTTTTGAATTTAAGTTGGATTTGAGCTTGAGACTTGCGTGTGTTCGGGGAAGGGGTGTTTAGTCTTGTTCGAGCAAACCCTCGCGTTCTGGTTGCCGCTTTGCGTCCATTCAGCATCAGCTGCCTTCCCTCGCGAGCCCCTCATGAGTCGGGCCAGGCCAGGCATGTATGCATCCCGGACCGCTGTCACTGCGCCCTCTCAGGAAGTTCTCGTCACATGATCAGTGGGCCCACTCAGGGGACACTCGGGGCACTGCGACCCCCGCAAGATCGCTCGAGGCCCGTCCGAGCCAAAGGTAAACAAGTCAACTGTCCCATCGTAGGGCCAATGGCTCAGCGTAAGCATGCATGCGGAGTTATGTCAACAAGAACACCAACCGCAAACCTTTACATGAGGGGCTCCCCCTCCCAAAACGCTCTTACAATCTTCAGGGCCAAGCCCGACTGTTTTCACGCAGGGTAAATAGCGGAGGAGACGCGCGATCAATCAGACAAATCCCCCAATGCATCTTCAGGGGCGCCTCGGGAGTCATCGCTGGCGTCACTGGCCCCATCATCGCCTACGCCGTCGCCGTCATCGGCGCCCTGATCATTCACCATGCCGCCTTCATCGATAGCCACGACCACGCCGTCGTCTTCAGTGACGAAGGACCTGACGAGGGCGTCCACGTTGTCCTCCACCCAATGCGCTAGATCACCCCGGATGGCTATGGGCACCGGTGCGATGGCGGCATCAAAGTCGAAATGAGGGTCCGTGTTCTGAAGATAACTGAAAATCCGGGAAAAAGCACGCCCAAGCAAGGCTCGGCTCCTCTCCTCAACGAGAACACGAACCCTGTCAGAGCGGGTCTCCAGCTGCGTCACCACATCTGTGAAGAACCGAAGGTTGCCAGCGTAATGGATTACACGGGGCTCCGCAACGGCCGCCTCGCATATGTTGCCCAGGGCCGCGTTCGCCCTTTCCCTGAGTGTTCGAAGCATTGGGGCATGCACATGCTCCAGGGTCTGCCATCGACGGATCTCATCCTTGTTCTGCCGCGCCACGGCCTCGGCGCCATTGACCCTTTGTTGGAGAAGGAGCACCTCGGCGCGGGAAGAGGCCAGTTCCATTTGCGCTACGCCAAGGGCGGCCCTGGAGGCGTCCGCGCGTCGCGCCACTTCATATAGCTTGGCCTTGAGGGCAGTGGTCCTGCCCTCAGCTTCGGCCCTGATCAGCTCCAGCCTCTCCTCATGCTCGCGTTCAAGATTCGAGCGAGCCCCCGCCACGCGACGATCAACCTCCTCTTGGACACGGGCTTCCCGTGCGCTGACGTCATCCTTCGCCTGGGTCACCAGACGCTCCCTCGTCTCCAACCGCTCAAGGTCAAGGGCGCGCTCAGGAGCCTCCAGCGTCAGCACCTCCTCACGCTTCTGAAGCTCCACCTGGTCGACGGAAGCCCCCTTTAGCGACACAAGGGCCTCCTAACGCAGCTCCACTTGCTGCTCTAGGGAGTGGCTCCAGGCCTGGAGCTCCCACGCGCGCTCCTCTGCAGCCTTGCATCGTCGGTCTGCCTCCCGAGCCTCCTCGACGGATTGGGAGCAGGCCTCCCGCAAAGCCGCTAGTGATGCTTCGGTCTTCGTGTTGTCAAGGTCACGCTGATGACGCGCAAAGGCGACGGCTACCTTCAGCTTGCGCCTCTCCTCAGCGAGGCGCAGGCCTTCAGCCTCTAGGCGCGCGTCCTCGCCAGCAAGCTCCGCACCGAGCTGGCTCACTGCATCAGCCGCCCTCTGAAGAAACGCTTGGCGAAGGGCGCGGCGCTCCCAATCGCGCCCGAGCACGTCTCCGGTGTCATCCTCCGCCACTGGAGAGCGCAGAGGGCCCTGAGGCGGCGTGCCCCCTTCCCGTGAGGGGCTGGGGGCTGGCACCCCAGCAATCACAGGACGGACCTCGCCAGGAACCCAACCTGGCACCGGTCCACTCTCAGAAGAGGAGCTCAAGACCGACCTCAGCCAGTCACCATCCACGACCAAGGGAGGAGCACGGGGTAGGCTGGCTGTGCCCCAGGGGAGCTCGCGAAGGAGGGGCATGAGGTGTGCGGGATCAAGATGCTCTGCTGGACGGCCCACTTCTCCGACCAGCCCCACGACAAGAGCGGTACTCGAGCTCGGGGCGCTCAAAATCAGTGGAGAGGGCGAAGCTTGAGGGGAAGGCTCCTCGGCCGCCTCCATGAACTCTGCAGGAAGGGCCCTGAAAGGCAATGGTCAACCGATGCAATGGGGAAGTAAGGAACCAGGAAAGGAGAAGACTTACTATTCGACGGCAAAGTACTTCCTGTGCTTCAATAGGCGGCAGGGGTAATCATCACCACCCAAGGCTTCCTTCCTCTTTTGGAGAGCCTCGAAGTCTATGCGGAAGCGGCCGAGGCGCTTGACGCAAGGGTCCACCTGCGGCATGGAGGAGGCGTCAGGGTGATCAGCGCAAGGGGAATCGGCCTGGAGGACGCCACCAGGCGCCGCCTCATGGGCAACGGTCGAGGCCTCAGTAGCCCCGACCTCAGGAGCCGAATGCCGCGACTCCTCGCTCGCCGCGGCCCAGGACAGGCGTCGGGAGATGCCACCTCTGGGGCTCCGTGCGGCGTCAGCCTCTCGACACCACTTCCTTCGGCTCCCGGCGGTTCTCGTCTTCCTGCTCCATCACCTGAGACGGGGCCGCTTGGGGCGACCAGGAAGGCAATCACGACGACGGGATTCTCGCGGGGCCCCCTGAGGCCAGCCGAGCGCAGCCCCCACTCGTCAAAGCTAGGCATCTGCCTCACAAAATTGGCCCTGCCCGAGCAGAGATACAGGAGGGCAACGCCATGTCGAAGGCTGCCTGGGGAAGGATCGCCAGTCAGGACCTTGAGCACAGTCTTGAGTGCTTCAGGCGCCAGGTCCTCCTCCTGAAGCCGCATGCGGTCCTTGTGCCCTGCAAAGTCCCACATCTGGCGAGAGTGTCGCTGGAGAGGGGCAATGCAACACTGAAGGAACTCCTTCACCACCTTGGGCGCCGTCACCTCGAGCGCCCTCAGACTCTGGAAGCGGCACCAGACGAAGGCAAGCCGGGGGCTCGCGAGCGCCTCACGATCCCAGCCCGAGTTGGGAACATCAGGCGAGGTTGGGTGAGAGAGCAGGGGGCTAGGTACTCCAACATCCACGTACAGCCACCGCTCTCTGAACCTAGCCGCAGGAGGAGGAAGGCCGAAATCGATCCCTGAAGCAGCTGTCTCTTGCGCGGCAAGAAAGCTCGCGCACCCCGAGCATTGAGTAGGGTCGCTCAGGCGCAAAGAGAAGAAATGGCGCATCAGGGCAACTGAAGGAGGAATGCCCACCATTGCCTCGCAAACAAAGGCGAAAACGGCGAGAAGAGTAATGGATTCGGGACCCAAGTGCATCATGTGGATCTGATAATGGGAGAGTACATCATTGAAGAAATCAGAAAAAGGGGGAACCAGACCCGTCCACAGGGCATCAGCGAAGAATTAGACCTTGGTGACTACTCTGTCAAAGGAGGAGTGGGATGCAGGCCAGACCGTCGTCCTCTCACACTCGTTGAAGATGGTGGCGAGGGCAGAGCTGACCTTCTCCAAAGCTTCTGGATTAAGTATGATCGATCGATCGACGGCAGGAGTCGCCGATAGCGGCGAGCGAGGCGAAGGCGCAGGTTTCTTCCCCCTATCCTTCTTTGTTGGCGCCATGGTGATGGGAAGGGGGAAGAGTTTGAGGTTGGATTGGAAGCAGAGGTTGGAGCTCAAAGGGGAGAAAGAACAGGAGACGCGCGAACGGTGAGAAGGGGAATGGCTGTGTGCAACCACGGGTCCGCCTAGCCGGGCGTGTATTGTGGCATCATGGGGAAGCGAGGACGCCCACGTCCAATCAACTACCATGCAGCGCCCAAGGCCGCAGGCTGTTGGGGCCCGCGGCGCTTCGCACTTGCCCTTTCGCTTCTCCGCTAAGCCAAGTCCGGGCGCGCCTTGGGCCCGGGGGCTACTGTCGGTGTTCTGGGAATGGGGTACCCAGACTTGCCTGCCTGCGGTCTGCAGCGTGGCTCAAGGAGTGGCCCAGTACAGCCCGTCTTTGTCAACACAAGCTCAAGACCCTCGCGAGGGGCCGAGCCTCGCGGGGCAGACGACAGGAAACTTCCTCAGGCACAGCCTCGTCAGGCTGGCTCGCGAGGAGGCGGAGAGATCAAGGCGGGGTACCTCACGAGGTGCCCGTGACACAAGCCATGACGATCGAAGCCAGGCGGGCGCCAGGCAGGCGCCGGCCTGCGCAGTGCCCTCGTTTCCCCTTCGGTGCAAAGGAGGCAAGCGCACGCCAAGGCATCAGGCAAAGATTACTGCTTCGATGCAACAAGACCAAGACCAGCAGAACGGCAGGATGGAGGTCATCATGGAGCCCAGGAGGGCGTCATCGTCAGAGCCTTTGGCAGGCGAGGACCAACTTTAGTCAGTATAAGTGTACTAGATGTTCCCCTTCAAAATGGCCTATTGTTGGCGCCCTTCCCGCTCATTATTTGGGAAGAGGACCAGGGCCTTGCTCTATAAATAGGGCTAGCCACCATAGTATAGAGGGACTGGGGGATCTGGAGATCTGGAATCGATCCCTTCAGAGAGACAACACCACCACAAGAACACCCCTCGCGAGGCTGTTCTTCCCTTGTATTGTTCATCATCAGCCCCAGAGGCAATCCACCACACCACAAACTAGAGTAGGGTATTACACCACAATGGTGGCCCAAACTAGTATAAACCTTGCGTCCCTTGTGTTGTTCTTTGTGTAGCCTAGATCCTTAGCGAGGCGACAAGACGTGAGTAGGTAGGGGGAGTGATCTCCGTGCGCACCCCAGAGTTTGACCCGTAAGGGTCTGCCGGAACCCGAAATCCGACACCTTTGGGTCCATAGTTATTAGCTAGATGGCTTCTTCTCTCTCTTTGAATCTCAATACAAAGTTCTCCTCGATCTTCTTGGAGATCTATTTGATGTAACTCTTTTTGCGGTGTGTTTGTCGAGATCCAATGAATTGTGGGTTTATGATCAAGTTTATCTATGAGAAATATTTGAATCTCCTCTGAATTCTTTTATGTATGATTGGTTATCTTTGCAAGTCTCTTCGAATTATCAGTTTGGTTTGGCCTACTAGATTGATCTTTCGCAATGGGAGAAGTGCTTAGCTTTGGGTTCAATCTTGCAGTGTCCTTTCCCAGTGGCAGCAGGGGCAGCAAGGCATGTATTGTATTGTTTCCATCAAGGATAAAAATATGGGGTTTATATCATATTTCTTGAGTTTATCCCTCTACATCATGTCATCTTACCTAATGCGTTACTCTGTTCTTATGAACATAATACTCTAGATGCATGCTGGATAGCGGTCGATGTGTGGAGTAATAGTAGTAGATGCAGGCAGGAGTCAGTCTACTTGTTGCGGACGTGATGCCTATATACATGATCATGCCTAGATATTCTCATAACTATGCACTTTTCTATCAATTGCTCGACAGTAATTTGTTCACCCACCGTAATACTTATGCTATCTTTAGAGAAGCCACTAGTGAAACCTATGGCCCTTGGGTCTATCTTCCATCATATAAGTTTACTATCTACTTTATTTTGCAATCTTTACTTTCCAATGTATATCATAAAAATACTAAAAATATTTATCGTATCTTATTATCTCTATCAGATCTCACTCTCACAAGTGGCCGTGAAGGGATTGACAACCCCTTTATCACGTTGGTTGCGAGGTTCTTGTTTTGTTTGTGTAGGTACGAGGGACTTGCGTGGAGCCTCCTACTGGATTGATACCTTGGTTCTCAAAACTGAGGGAAATACTTACGCTATTTTGCTACATCACCCTTTCATCTTCAAGGGAAAACCAACGCAGTGCTCAAGAGGTAGGAAGCAGCAGCAGCAGCGCGAGCGAGCGAGCGAGAGCCGGAGCAGCAGCAGCAGATCTAGCTGGTATGGACGCCACCACCGTAGGGGCCTCGCACTAGGGGAGAGCTGCCGTGGAGATGTCGCCCGCGGCGCCGACTTCAAGGTAGCCGCTCCATGGGGGTGCGGGATGGAGCACCGTCGGCGCCAGGAGGTCGAGTTAAGGAGAAGGTGCAATGCGATGAGTGTACAACGTCTTGGGTGGCGCTGAGTAGGCCTCGGCTTCGTCCGAGGAGTCAGTGAGGATGCTCCAGTTCTGATGGAGCAGGTTAAGGCGGCGTTGTGGGGATGGAGCATCCACGATAGACGAGGCGATCATCGGAGCAGCTCCTTGGAGGTGGAGGACGGGGCGGCTGAACCGGCGGGATGACGAGATGGATGATGGATCCTCATCCGGGGAGGTGGACGAGGGACGTCGAGCTGCTGCGGTGGACGACGTTGTTGGGGAAGAGGCTCCGACTGGGCAGCGTGAGGTGGCGGGCAGAGGAGGGTGGGGTTTCGCGGCTAGAGCGGAGAGGTTATGGCGGCCTGGGATTTCGAATGGCGAAAAGGAGGCGATGGGAGGGGGTGAACCATGACTTAGGGACGCGCTTGTTCAAAATGTAGGGTGTGTTACAAAAGCACCCCCATCAATTTGAATTAGCGGCCCTTTCGGCTCAGGGTTAGAAGGTGGATTTCACGTGTCGGGATTTGGCAGCTGGAGGGAGTTTTCGCGCGCGTTGTAATTTCAGGATAGCAAGGCGCGGGTTGTGAAGGCGCCAGTTTTGGGAGCACGATATCTGAATTTTAGGGATATAACAAGGCGCGGGTTGAATTTCAGGGACAAGCCTAACGTGTAATATTGTACTTGTATGTACCAAATCAATTCACACTTCCCTCAACCAAAAAAAGAAACATATAAAACTATTCACACCACACAAAGAGAGAGTCTTGCCCCATTTTACTATACAAATGCTATTCAAAGCTACTCCCTCCGTCCATCTATATAGGGCCTAATGCGTTTTTTGATGCTAACTTTGACCAAATATTAGAGCAATAATATATGACATGCAACTTACACAAGGCACACCATTAAATTCGTGTGTGAAAGGAGCTTTCAATGATATAATTTTCACATTGTGCATGTCATGTACTATTAATCTTGTCAATAGTCAAAGGCGGTCTTAAAAAACGCATTACGCCCTATATAGATGGAAGGAGGGAGTATGAATCCATGTTATGTCCAATTAAATTTTTTCGCTGGCTGTATAATGCATGCAACCTACTCATACCAACATTTTAGTGCATTCCAAATGTCTATACTACCACTGCAATTCGAACTGAATTTGATTCTCTATTTCAATAAGAATCTACAATCATGATTGTTGCCAACTTCAACCATCATTCGTGTATTACCTTAATAACACACCACATGATTACTATAGAGATAGATATGAACTATGTGTATATGAACTCGAATTCTATTTTTTAAATACACTTGATGTTGATTCCAAATAATAGTACATTTGATGTACTAACTATATAATCATAATCTAGACCACGTTCCATACGTACACCGTGTTTATCACACAAAGTATAGTGCCCCGCCCCCTACATTATGACAAGTATTTAGCCCTGAGCTGCAAAAGGCACACATTGGCCCAAATTATAACCAATGTTCTACATTATGATATCTTCTTCAAGTATCTGTATCCACTTTTTTTATAATGAATTATGATCTTTGTTCGTCTTTTACACCTTCACGATCCTCTTCTATTTGTAGCTAGCTAGCGCTAACTTTCTATCGTGCATGCACACGCCCACCCCCCTCTCACTCTCCCTCAGCATCCCCTCCATCACGCACGTTCATTATTTCTCTTTAGGTCGTTCACCCGCGGTGTGTGTAGGCCCCCCGGCTCCTTCTTTCTGGCACACACCTGTCGATATACCTCTCTAGCCAAGTGTGCCTACCACAAACACATATATACTTCCCCTCTTCTCTTCTCACCGTCCATGCCCCCCTATGTCCAATACGATTCCATGTAGGTGTGCACTCCCGCCCCTCTTTTCATTGATCTCATACTCGCACACTCCTCCCCCCTCAACATGGTAGGCCTCTTGCACCACCTCCTAGCCACACCCCTCTCCCCCTGTGTGTCTCTCTGGACCTTATTTGCTTCTAACACATGCATTCATGTATACGTACCGATCTCCCTACATATAGCCAGGTCGACTATAATTCATTTTCCCCATGCACCGATACACTTACCTCGCTAGTTATGTCTCTCCCTTTCTCGGACACACGATGGTTGATCTTCCTATGTAGTTACGTATGCTTACCACAACCATATCGTCTCCCCTCATCATCCTTGCATACCTCTTGACCCGTCTCTCACATGCACGTGCATAGACAGACAAACATTCCCTGCCCTCTGTTATTGGTATTGCACTCATACCCTCCGTTTGTCTAGCAGGACTCTCCCACCATTTGTGAGATGCCACTCCACCACCAACCTCCGACACTCTACCTTTGTCTTTCTCCCAACCTTATTCCTCTGCTACACATATCCATGGATGCCGATCGATCTCCCTCAATACATAGCTAGGTCTCTCTCCTTCCCCACACATATACTAGTCGATCGGTCTCTGCCCCCTCCCCCCCACACCGATAGTCGAACGTTGTAGGTAGGTATCCATGCCACAGAGAAAAACTGCACCTCTGCCCTCTCAAATTCCAGTAGGCCAGCCGCCCTGTATCTTTGACGTGTCCAAACACAAATTCGATGGCACTCTTTATCGATCGCGCAGCCACACCCTTCATCCCTGTCTTCAATTCTATCGATATCTCACGTCCATGACTCCATTTCACACACATTGCATATGTTATGTTTTTTTGTTTGAGATATCATCGACACATTGCCTCTGTTTCGCACAAACCATCTCTCTCACACCCACCCACGTACGTACCTGCACCTAAAGAAGAGGTGCATGCAGGACACACGTACTCATGTCTCGTTCCTGGCCACACCCGCGCGGGTACATGGTGGAGTTCATTTCTGTATGAAAAGGTAGCCACATGATAATTTGACGCGTGTAGCGGTTGTTTACTCGAACGAGGGTTGGGTACCATGCCTAGACGGAACAAAGTTCGACTTGACATGTTAGTATTAAATAAAGTTATATATTCGTCAATGGCACGTACAGAATATAAAACCATTGCCATGGGGAAAATGGAAAAATGGGTTTGTCTCTCGTCACACCATCTCACACAAGGCGGCGGTGGACTCTCTCTCAGTGTTGGTCAGTGATCCGGCCGCGTCCCATCCGTCAGCAGAAAGGGAGGATGTGCATCATCTCTCCGTTCGACGGTGTTCAGGCAGCACGTCCCAATCTGTGGTACCTGTCGTTCTCTCTGACCAAGCTCCGGTGCGGTAGGGCCTTCGCCACTTGCTCGCTGAGGGAGTCCTAGATTAGGGGGTATCCGGACAGCCGGACTATACACATTGTTCGGACTATTGGAGCGTGAAGATACAAGACTCAAGACTCTATCCCGTATCCGGATGGGACTCTCCTTTGCATGGAAGACAAGCTTGGCGATCCGAATATTGTATTTCCTTCCTTGTAACCGACTCCATGTAAACCCTAGCCCTTTCCATGTCTATATAAACCGGAGAGGATGGTCCTTAGAAGGCCAATCACAATCATAATCATACCATCATAGGCTAGCTTCTAGGGTTTAGCCTCTACGATCTCGTGGTAGATCTACTCTTGTACTACTCATATCTTCAATATTAATCAAGCAGGAAGTAGGGTTTTACCTCCATCGAGAGGGCCCAAACCTGGGTAAACATTGTGTCCCTTGCTTCCTGTTACCATCAGCCTAAGACGCACAGATCGGGACCCCCTACCCGAGATCCGCCGGTTTTGACACCGACATTGGTGCTTTCATTGAGAGTTCCTCTGTGTCGTTGTTGCAAGGCTCGATGGCTCGTCTCGTTGTCAAGGAAACATCACCTCGGGGGGGAGCGCTGGCTATAGGACAAACTCTCTGACTTGGTGGCTTCATTATGGCCGCCCCATCGGCTGTCGCGCCAACGATGGCCTCTCGGGTCATCACGCATAACCTTCGTATCAATTCGGAGCTTGTCGAATAGTTGGATCCGATAGAGCTCTCCTCACTTAATGAGCTCTTGGATCGCATCGCCGCTTTGGGAGTCGCTATGGACTATGACCGGATTGGGCTTAAACCCGACCAAAGGGACATTAGATCCCCGCCGGCCACCCATGAGATAGCGGTAGTAGAGGAACCACATATGGATTACCCCTCTATTTTGAGGATGAATCGTGTCCGGATCAGCGAGCTCCTTGAGCCAAACTCCCGCTCGAGGGGAGACATGGCCCAGATCCCGGACTTAGGATCGGGTATTCGGTCGGGAAAATTGGGCAGCATCCCGGATCCCGAGCTGTCGAACTCGAAGGCTCCCCTGCCCCTAGGCTCTAGGCCGGATCAGAATCCGAACTCAGTTGCGGACACCCATCCGTGCTTAAGCCGTCTCTCCCATATTAGACAAGAGCCCCGTCATACGGTACATCGCCACTAGGCCAGATTCCTCCTTGTGCTAAATAAAGTCAAGGACTGTCGCGAGGAGGACGCAGTCTCACTTTTCTGCAAAAACTATACGGACAAAGGAATCCTTAATGCTATAAGTCGTCGTGACATAGTACACCTTGCTGACTTAGCAACCATAGTACAAAAATACTGTGCGATGGAAAGCGCCTGGAAAACCCAAACAGAATTTTGGGATAGCCCGGCTCTCACCAAAACCTTTGTTCGAGCTAAACGGGCAAACGCTCGTAGGTCGGCCAATCCAATCCCCAAGAAGTCGAAGCCTGCCCCAGGGCGTGGAACCGTATTGGAAGAATGGCTCAATGGGCCATGTAAGCTCCACAGTACACCAGACACAACACCAACCCATAGCCTTAGGGCATGTTGGATACTCCGGCAGGTAGCAAAAAGTGGCAAGGATCTCCTTGTAAGCCATAGAGCAGAACAACACCCGCCAAAGAGCACAATACGGTACTAATAGTCTTCGAGACTTTCGCCTCAAACAATAGGCGCAAGCGAGCTCATCGGAGCCCCACTGGAATCTGCCATGTGGCAAAAATAAATCCGTGGAACGACACTGCTATAACTTTCAATGCCAGTGATGAACCTCAAGTCCAGACAGTCCGAGCACCAGCCGCTCTGGTCCTTAGCCCAATAGTGGACGGCTTTCGGCTCACTAAAGTACTCATGGACGGCAGAAGCGGATTAAACTTGATCTACGAAGAAACACTCAAGAAGATGGAAATTGATAAAAGCCGCAGTGAACAAAGCGGCACAACCTTCAGGGGAATTATCCCTAGTCGGAAAGCATAGTGTGCGGAAAAAATCACACTCGATGTGGTATTTGGCACCCCAGAGAATTATAGGTCCGAAGAAATTACATTCCAAGTGGCTCCTTTCAGCAGCGGATACCACGCCCTTCTAGGGCGGGACATGTTTACGAGCTTTCAAGCTATACCCCATTACGGGTACATGAAGCTTAAAATGCCCGGACCCAATGGAATCATCACTCTAGCCAATGATCCGGACGTCGCACTCCGCGCTGAAAACAAAACCGCAGCACTAGCCTTGGAAGCATTATCCGAAGCCCTAGCAGCCGAAGAATTGACAACACTGCGTGCCACCATGGACAGGGACGACATGATACTCGACAAGTGACCCAAGTCCACCTCATTTAAACCCGCAGACGAGATAGTCAAATTCCAAGTCCATCCAACGGACCCCACGAAGACATCTTCCATCGGAACACAGTTGATCCCCACAATGGACACCGCACTGCGAGACTTCTTACGCGAGAATTGGGACATTTTCACTTGGCACCCATCAGACATGCCGGGCATCCCACGCAGATTGGCCGAACACAGCCTCAATATACTAAAAGGATACAAACCTGTCAAGCAAACCCTAAGGCGGTTTTCAGAGCCCAAATGGCAAGCCATGGGGGAAGAGTTAGCCAAGCTACTCGAGGCCGGATTGATCAGAGATATCAAGCATCTGGATTGACTGGTAAATCTGGTAATGGTACCAAAGAAGGACAAATCCCGACACCTATGCGTTGACTTCAAAGACCTCAACAAGGCTTGCCCCAAGGATCCCTTTCCCCTCCCTCGCATCATTCAAATCATCGATGCCACAGCAGGACACGACTCGCTGTGTTTCCTCGACGCGTACTATGGATACCATCAAATAAAGATGGAAGAGTCCGACCAAGCTGCAACAGCTTTCATAACGCCATATGGCCCTTTTATGCTTCAACACTATGCCTTTCGGACTTAAGAATGCCAGCACAACCTATCAACAATTGATTCAAACATGCCTGGAAAAGCAAATTGGCAAAACAGTGGAGGCGTATGTGGACGACGTGGTTATAAAAACAAGACATGTCAAAACCCTAATAGATGACTTGAGGCTTATGTTCGACAACCTCCGAACATACGACATCAAGCTGAACCCGGAAAAATGTGTTTTCAGCGTCCCCTCTAGAAAACTGCTGGGCTTCATCGTTTCCAATAGAGGAATTGAAGCGAATCCGGCAAAAATCTGAGCTCTGTTGCAATTGGCTATACCAATAGACCTCAAGCACATCCAGAAACTAGCTAGATGCATGGCTGCTTTGAGCCGCTTTATCTCCAGGTTAGGAGAAAAGGCATTGCCTCTTTACCGCCTTCTTCCGCGCACTGAACACTTCGTGTGGACGGATGCAGCCGCGGCCGGACTCGATGAAATAAAGAGCTTATTGGCCAATAATCCAGTCCTAACAGTGCCAAACATCGGCGAACCTATGCTGCTGTACATAGCTGCAACACATCAAGTTGTAAGTGCAGTACTCGTCGTCGAACGAGAGGTTGACGGATACAAATTCCCGCTAGCAAAGCCGGTTTATTACGTATCCACGATACTCACCCCATACAAATCCCGATACCCACACTATCAAAAAATAGCATACGCAGTCTTCATGGCATCCCGAAAGCTACGACACTACTTTCAAGAGTGTTCGATTGCGGTGGCCTCCAAAGTACCACTAAACGATATAATAAATAACCGCGATGCTACGTGCCGGATCGCTAAATGGGCCATCGAGCTCCTTCCGCTCGACATAACATACAAGCCTTGACGGTCCATCAAGTCGCAAGTATTAGCTGACTTTGTCGCCGAATGGACGGAAGCCGAACTCCCTAAAGAGTATGGTGCGTACTCTAACTGGATCATGCACTTCGACGACTCTAAAATGCTGTCTGGATTGGGAGAAGGTGTAGTCCTGACGTCTCCCACCGGATACATGGTCCAATACGTCCTCCAAATATTATACATGGACTCCAACAATGCAGCCGAATACGAGGCTCTGTTGCACGGTCTTCGGATGGCAGCCTCTATGGGCATTCAATGCCTAGAGGTGCATGGGGATTCAAACCTTGCAATATCACAAATAAACAGAGACTTTGATGCCAAGGATCCGAAAATGGAGGCCTACCGTAATGCCGTCCTCAAAATGT
The DNA here is from genome assembly GCF_018294505.1 of Triticum aestivum. Lineage (NCBI taxonomy): Eukaryota > Viridiplantae > Streptophyta > Magnoliopsida > Poales > Poaceae > Triticum > Triticum aestivum. Next base: position 288,288,850 of record NC_057807.1, read on the forward strand.
CAGCTCGGTTCGAGGGGCTCGAATTCCACCGTGTGGCTCAAGAAAACAATCAAGCGACAGACGTCCTTGCCCGCATCGGCGCTAAACGCGACCCTGTCCCACCCAACATATTCCTAGAAAGGCTATTCAAGCCATCCGTGGTATGGGAAGGGGAGTCCCGCAATACTAGCACGGATCCGAATACATCCCTAGATTCCGAAGTATCAGACGTAATCGGAGGCTCTACCACCAAAATAACATCTTCGGCCCACGAAGTCATGGCTGTACTTGCCCCGTGGACCGAGCCTTTCTTGGCCTACCTAAATAGGCAGGAGCTCCCCGAAGACCAAAATGAGGCACGCTGCATCGTCCGGCGTTCTAAAGCTTTCAAAGTCCATGAAGGGGAACTCTATAAGAAAAGTGCGACCAGAGTGCTCCAAAGGTGTGTCTCCGAAGAGGAAGGGCGGCAGCTCTTGGCTGAAGTCCATGCCGGACTGGGCGGGCACCACACGCGGCTCGAGCACTAGTCAGCAAGGCCTTCCGTACATGTTTCTATTGGCCGACGGCCCAAGCAGACGCACATGACCTTGTACAACACTGCGTCGGTTGCCAACTCTTTGCCAATCAGAGTCATATGCCCCCTACCACTCTCCAAACAATCCCCATAACCTGGTGTAAGTGCATCTAGTGCCCCTTAGTGATTTTGGTGTATTGAAGACTTATAGGTTAAGGGACTAATGCGTTTGTGAGTGTACACAGGTCTATAAGTCTATGAGGAGTTTGATATTTACAGAGAAAGTCGACCCCTAAAAATGAATATCTTCGACTGAAGATTTTGGTATTCCTGTAGACTTTCATGAAGACTTTGAAAGTGAAGAATTTGGTGTATCCGTGAAGACTTGATATTCATGCGAGGAATATGAAGCTTGAAGACTTTCGTTTTCATAGTTTTGTTTTTCTCTTTCTTGAGTCATAGGAAACACCGTACTGTTAAAGGGGGGCGAGGAAATACTAAGGAAAAGTTTCCAAGTGATGCTCAACTCCAAATCCTACACCTACCAAACCCTTTGAGTGAAGCCTTTGGAAATCTCATACAGTTCAGTTACTTTCTTCAGTGACAAAGACGAAGTTCTTCTGGTCGCTGAGGAATTTGTTCTGACTGAGGAGTTAGGAATTCGCCAGTGTGGATTGCCTACACAGTGAGGAACATGATAGCCCTGAGGAATTTGATAGTCAAATTTCCGACCGTTGCTGTACTACGCGCCAGCTGTACCAAAATATCTTATCCACCTAATGGTCATATCAGACAAGGGCATTTATGTCTTATCATGTTGGGCTGCTCCCTAGGCTATAAATAGCCGCCCCCTACAACCACTAGCTGGTTGGCTGCTCCGAGAGAATCTGACACTTGTCATTTGAGAGCAACCCATCCTCCGAGGACTTTGAGCAAAAATCATCCAGTGAGGAAAAACCCCAAACCCAAACACCTACAAACCCAAAGTGATTGAGCATCACTGAAGAGATTGATCCTGCATGGATCCGACGCTTGTTACCTTTGAAGACTGTGCTTCTTCCAGACGGTTAGGCGTCATGGTCTAGAGCATCCAAGAGGAATTGTGGATCGCCGAGTGATCGAGTCTATGAAGGTTTGAAAGTCGCCCGAAGACTTACCACGAGTGTTTGGACGAGGTCTGTGTGACCTTAGTTCAAGGAGAATACGGTGAGGACTTGGTGTCCTGAGCTGCGTGCTCAGGGACTGGGTGTCTGGGACTGTGTGTCCTCAAGTTCAAATACTCAGCCGCTCCAACCAGACATACAACTGAGATAGCAGTTGGAACTGGTCTACCAAATCATTGTCTTCACCAACCTTACTGGTTCTATTTCCTCAACCTTTTCATTTCCTCATTACTATGTTGAGTGATTGTTCATATCTGTGTTTGAAGACTTTGACTGAAGACTTTCTCAATTTCCTCAGTTCAATTTCTTCAGTCTGTTTGTCTTCATCTTGTGCTATCCTGTGTTTACGCTTCCTGTACTCTATGCTTGTCTTCATTTCATCATAACGACTATGTCTGTATCCTGTTATGCTTACTTCTGAGTACTTATTCCGCTGCTAGTAGTTCTTCGCTAAGGAATTTCCTCACCGGCAAATTCCTCAGTGAAGAATTCATAAAAATCGCCTATTCACCCCCCCTCTAGTTGATATAACGCACTTTCAATTGGTATCAGAGCGAGGTACTCCCTTGTTCTATGTGATTTTGGTTTAACCACCTGGAGTTTTAGTTATGTCGACCGCATGTATGATCAAGGTCTCCGCTGGGTGTCCTACCTTCGATGGCACGGACTACCCCTACTGGAAGAATAAGATGCGAATGCATCTTGAAGCAATTGACAACGATCTCTGGTATGTTGTGGAAAATGGTGTTCCCTCAGTCACACCTTCTCTGAATGCTGCTGATGTGAAGAGATTTAAGCAACTCGATTCTCAAGCGAAGAATATCATATGTGGTCATCTGAGTAAAGGGCAGTATGGTAGAGTGAGTGCTTTGGAAACTGCTAAGCTTATCTGGGATAGGCTCTCCAAAGTAAACGAAGGAGTATCAACTCAACGTGACTCTCGTGTTGACGTTCTTCACAATCTCTTCAACCGCTTCAAAAGACTCGACAATGAAAATGTTCAGCAAACCTTCGATCGCCTCACTGACATCTCAAATGACCTTCAAGCGCTTGGCACCACTAACATCACCGACCATGAGGTGGTGAAGAAATTGCTGAGATCGCTAGATTCCTCATTTGATACTCTGGCACTGATGATTCAAGAGCGAGCTGATTACAAGTCACTAGACCCCGCTGATATCCTCGAGAGGCTAAATACTCATGAGTTCCAGCTTGCTGAAAAGAGAGATCTCTATGGTTCAAGCTATGGCAAACCACATGCCCTGAAGGCCAAGGCTGTGTCTGAATCTGAATGTGAAGACTCTGGTAGTAGCCTCGGTGATCCTGAAGAATTGAGCCAGGAACTAGCACTGCTCGTGAAGAAGTTCCAGAAGTTCTCAAGACGTGGTCGCTTTGGAAAATTCTCAAGAAGCAGTGATTCCTCATCAAGTGACTATAAGAGAAGACTTTGCCACAAATGCAAGAAACCTGGTCACTATATTCAGGATTGTCCTCAATGGGAAAAGGAATTAAAGAAGAAGAAATACAAGGATTATAGTTCTGATGACGCTAAGAAGAAGAAGAAATCTTCGAAATCTTCATCATCAAAATCCTCGAAGTCTTCATCTCACAAGAAGAGCAGCTCCAAGAAGGCTCGGGCATTCATTGGCAAGGAAATGGACTCTGAAGCTGAATTTGAGGAACATGAGGAAGAGGAGGCTTCTGAGGAGTCCGAGTCTGGTGTGGCGAGTCTAGCTCTCGCTACTGCTTTCGTCAGCAAGTCTGTCCTCAACTCTGAAGAAATTGACTGCACCAACAAGGCTGACGAAGACAATGATGACTATGCTCCCACCTATTGCTTCATGGCAAAGGGTGCCAATGTAACAAAATACCCCTCCTCTGAATCAAGTGAGGACGAATCTGATGAAAATCTTAAGCCTAGCTACTCTAAACTTGCTAAGATTGCTGTGAAACAACAAAAGGCTATTGAAAAACTTCAAAACATGCTAGACAAAAGTGATGATATGTTGGGTGATGAAATGGACCGCACTAAAGACTTAACTGAAAATCTTCAGAAACTTTAGTCTAAGTTTGACAACCTTCAAAGTCATCATAAATCTCTCTTATCTGATCACGAGAAGCTTTCCTATGAATTTCTTCAAGGAAAGCAAGATCTTCAGAAGCTAAGAGTGAGTTATGAAGATCTTCAGAAGGAGCGCGATTCATTACTTGCTCAACAAATCAGCGCTTCTCAGGAAGAATTTGTTCCTCCATGCTTAAAGTGCATTGAATGTGAATCTGCTAATTTGTTTGACTGTACACAGTAGGGCAAAGCCCCACTGCAATTTTTTATATTAATTTAAAAACAAAGGTCTTACAGTACAAAGGCTTGAGGTAAGCCAAAAGAAAGAAAAGAAAAAAGAAACAGAATAAAAACAAATGCATTGAACGTGAATCTTCTAATTCTTCACCTGAATGTTCAAAAGCTTCAACTGTTACAAATTTCTTCACCTGCCTCTGCTATCACTAATTCCTCATCTGAGGACATTGCTAGTATCACTGACGATGCAGGGCTGAAGGAATTGTACATGACATGCATGTACAAAAGCCTCAAAGGGCATCAGATTCTTTGTGATGTGCTCAAAAAGCAGATCCTCAACAGAAACTCTAGGAAAGAGGGTATTGCCTTTGAGAGGAAACTCAATGCTGATGGAACATATTGGAAGCCTGAGCAGTACCCCAAAACCTCATGGGTTGCTGCAAAGGGACCTCCAGTTGATCCATCTAATTTATCTGGCTTTACATGTGAATCTTCTCATTCTTCTGATGAGTCATTTGACTCCAACTATAAAATGTTCAAAAATCAGAATGGTGAAGTATTTGCTAGATATGTTGGGACTAACTGCAGGAACGGTTCTCCTATGAAGAAAATCTGGGTTCCCAAAAGTTATGTTGAAAGTCTTCATGTGAATGTCCTCATGACACCACCTGTGAAGAACAGGAACCCCAGATCCAATTCTTCATATGGACCTAATTCTTCACATGGATCAAATTCCTCAAATGGATCAAAGTCCTCATATGATCATCATCGTGCTAACCCTTCTGTTTCGCAGGGTAGAGCTAAGGGCCATGAATATGCGCATTATTCTTCAAATCATTATGTTCATAAGTCCTCGAAGAATTTTCTGCTTATTCATATGCTTACCCTAACCCCTCTTATGTGAAACGAAATGGATTGGCTTCTATGCCACCATTCTCATATGGTGCTCGCAGAGTGATGAACTCTTTGCCACCCCTTCAGATGTGGGTGGTAAAGAAAAAGAACTAATTTCCTCTGCAGGGTTAGGTCTCCAGACGTGCTTTAAACGTCTGAAGAATTTGCTGGGGGCCTGACAAGAATGCCTGAAAGGACGTAGGCGAATCATGATGAAATGAACTTTCATTTGACACGTCCTCATACCGAAATATCTGTTTTACTGCTTGATGAAATTCATCTGATGAACTTGATATCATATTCTTCACTGATGAAGTATATGAGATCGTAAGTTGCACTAATTCATCTGCAGGATGATCAGCCCAAAGCCAACGAGTGGGTTCTAGATAGTGGATGTACAAATCACATGACGGGTGACAAGAGTCTATTGATGGATGCTCCTTTATCACCGTCACATCTGAAGCATATCATCTTCGCTGACAAAGGCAAAAGTCAGGACCACAACTAGCCGTGTGCTTACTAGCAAAAGCTTCAGAAGGCTGGCTATGGCATCGACGACTTGGTCATGCTGGCATGAGGAATCTGGACACGCTTGCAAAGAAGAAGCATGTCATTGGCATTGAGAATGTCAAATTCCTCAAGGATCACTTATGCGGAGCTTGTGAAGCTGGAAAGATGACAAAGGCCAAGCATCCAGCGAAGACTATCATGACCACTACTCGTCCATTTGAATTGCTTCACATGGATCTCTTTGGTCCTAATCATTATTCTGCTGTTTCAAATGATGCATCTCCATATGGCTTCGTTATTGTTGATGACTATTCTCGTTACACATGGGTACACATTGTCACTTACAAACATGAAGTGCAGGAAATCTTCAAACGATTTTCCTCGAGGGCTTCAACCAACTTTGGTGTGAAGATCAAGCACATCAGAACTGACAATGGGACCGAGTTCAAGAATTCCGGTCTTGATGGCTATCTTGATGAACTTGGTATTACTCATGAGTTATCTGCTCCTTATACTCCTCAGCATAATGGCGTCGTGGAGCGCAAGAACAGAACCCTCGCTGAAATGGCTCGCACTATGCTTGATGAATACAAAACGCCTCGTCGTTTTTGGATTGATGCAATTGATACTGCGTGCCACATCATCAATCGGGTATATCTTCACAAATTCTTCAAAAAGACTTCCTATGAACTCCTCATTGACAAGAAACCCAATGTGAGTTATTTCAAAGTTTTCGGTGCTAAATGTTGGATTAGAGATCCTCATCACAATGCTAAATTTGCACCGAAAGCACATGAAGGTTTCATGCTTGGTTACGGAAAGGACTCGCACACCTACAGAGTCTTCAACAACGTTCTTCACAAGGTTGTTGAAACTGTAGATGTGCAGTTCGATGAAACTAATGGCTCGCAAAGAGAGCACCTACCTTCTGTAATAGATGAACCAGCACCTGAGGATTCTATCAAGTTCAACGCTACTGAGGATGTTATTCCTACTGAAGAATCTGTTGAAGAATTCATTCCAGAACGTGAAGAAAATTGAGCTGGTGCACCTGATGAAAATGCTGAAGAAAATGGTGCTGAAGAAAATGCTGATCAAATTCCTCAACGACAACCAGCTCATCCTCGCATTGCAAAAGAAGTGCAAGTGGAAAAGATCATCGATGATATTCGAGCGACAGGTCCTCTCACACGCTCAAAAGCTTCACATTTATCTAACTTTTGTGGGCACTATGCTTTTTTCTCTATTACAGAGCCCACTAAGGTAGATGAAGCATTTCTGGAGCCTGGGTGGATTCAGGCCATGCAAGAAGAATTACATCAGTTCAAGCTCAACAATGTCTGGGAACCGGTCAAACGTCCAGATCCTTGCAAGCATAATACCATCGGCACAAAGTGGATCTACCGCAACAAGCAAGATGAAAATGGCCTTGTGGTGAGGAATAAGGCACGACTTGTAGCTCAAGGCTACACACAGGTTGAAGGAATTGATTTCGATGAAACTTTTGCACCTGTTGCTAGACTTGAGGCTATTCGCATATTACTTGCTTACGCTAACCATCATAATATCACTTTATATAAAAATGGATGTGAAAAGTGCATTCCTCAATGGTAAGCTTGAGGAAGAAGTATATGTTGCTCAACCCCCAGGTTTTGAAGATCCAAAGAATCCTGACAAAGTCTTCAGACTCAACAAGGCCCTCTATGGCCTCAAGCAGGCCCCTCGGGCGTGGTATGACACTTTGAAGGAATTCTTCGTGAAGAATGGATTCACACCCGGTTCACTCGACCCTACTCTCTTTACTAAATCTTATGATGGTGAACTGTTTGTGTGCCAAATATACGTTGATGATATTATCTTTGGCTGTACTGACCAACGTTATAGTGATGAATTTGCCTATATGATGAGTGAAGAATATCAAATGTCTATGATGGGAGAGTTGAAATTCTTCTTAGGTCTTCAAATTCGTCAACAGTGCAATGGCATATTCATATCTCAGGAGAAATACCTCAAGGATGTTTTGAGGAAATTCGGCATGCAAGATTGCAAAGGCGTCAAAATTCCTATGCCCACAAATGGCCATCTATGCACTGATGAAAATGGTATTGACTTCGATCACAAGGTATACCGCTCCATGATTGGTTCTTTATTGTACTTATGTGCATCTAGGCCAGATATAATGCTTAGTGTTTGCATGTGTGCCCGATTTCAAGCTGCACCGAAGGAATCACACCATAAGGCTGTGAAGCATATTCTTCGATATCTAGCTCAAACACCAACACTAGGATTATGGTACCCCAAGGGCTCTACTCTTGATCTCATTGGATATTCTGACTCTGACTATGCTAGTGATCGTGTGGACCGCAAGTCAACATCTGGTACTTGTCATTTCCTCGGACGATCTTTGGTCTGTTGGTCCTCGAAGAAACAGAACTGCATATCCCTGTCTACTGCTGAAGCTAAATACATTGCTGCTGGTTCTTGTTGTGCTCAATTGCTATGGATGAAGCAAACCCTCAAGGACTATGGCGTCAACGTGAAGAATGTGCCTCTCCTCTGTGACAATGAGAGTGCCATCAAGATTGCTCACAACCCAGTTCAACACTCGAAGACAAAGCACATTCAGATTCGTCATCATTTTCTTCGTGATCATGTGTTGAAGGGTGACATATCCATCGAGCACGTGAATACTGAAGAACAGCTAGCCAATATCTTCACAAAGCCCTTGGATGAGAAGAGATTTAGCAAGTTGCGGTGTGAGCTAAATATCTTAGAATCTTCGAATGTTCTTTGAAAAGGACACACATCCTGACACTTATGCAAAATTGATGACTTAGATGTGCAACACATGAAGAAACATTTTTCTTCTATCAATGAAGAATAACACTCTAAGTGTGAAGAAATTAATGAAGAATTTGATTCTCAGAACCCTACGACAATTGTACGCGGTGTCTGAAATCATCATTCTTATACCGTGGGTCACGCCACCACCAAAGTTGAAAATCTTCATTTTTGAAATTCCTTAGTTTTTGAAACTCTTCAGTTTTTCAAATTCTTCAACTTTGCAAAATCTTCACTATTCCCGTTGTTTTTCTTCATTGGCTATATATATATATATGAGTTTATGTCCTCTACAGCATTCACTTATGGCTATTTCTTCAAGTTGCTTCTTCTACTAAGTGAATGTGATCGGACCCTTCCCCCTCTATGCTATACTCAACCCAATCTATTCACAAATTCTTCATGTGCATTCTATTTGGAACTCATTCAAAATCTTCACTGTGTCCTTAACAGCTGAAAAATTTGCGAACGGAACTTTAAAACTAATCTTATCCAAATTTTCGGTTTTATCGCTCAATCCGTTCCGAATCCCATGATAGACTTATCTATTCACCCAGGATCTAACACGATCTCCACTTCTCAGTACGTGGGTGACACATGTCAAGCGAAGGAGAAGGGTCAGGGGCATGTTCGTCCTAAATCTTCGGGCAAACAGTTTTTCGCTACCACTATAAATAGCCCCTCTCCCCTTCCTCACTTCCTTTACTCCGCTCGAACGCTCTCTCTCTCGCTCGAGCTTCTCAAACCCTAGCACCGCCGCTACTCCATCATCGCCGGTGAGGAAGAGCTTCACTGCCTCGACCTCGTCGCCGTCGTACTCGTGCCGACCGCGGAAATCTTCACTCCGCCGCCGCCGTAGTTGTCTTCCTCCGCCGAGTTAGGGCGTGGAAGATCTACACCGACGAACTTCACTGTTCTACTTCACAGTTCGTCGTGTTCTTCATCAAGGGTAATTAAAAGTTACTTTTTCTACCCCTTTTGATTCGAAATTTCACAACAAAGTCTTCAAAGGTGTTTTATTCTTCAAATTCTCACACACAAAACACCTCACTAGTCATCTATTCTTGATTCGTTTCTCTAAGCATCGTTTTTCTTCAAGATTCCTCAATTGTGTGGATCCTCGATCTATACAACTCTGGAACCTAAGACAAAGAACGCTTAGTGAAATTCTTCAAGGCTCATCTGGTCAAATTCCTCAAACTTGTTCTTTTTTGAAAAACCTTCTGAGAATGCATATGACCTCTCCAAATTCCTCGCAACTATACTCTGTTCACAGGTACTCATGTCCGCTGCTGAATCACTAGGTTCTCATCAACTTAACTCATTTGCAGCGTTCCTCGAAGAAAAGTTGCACACTTCTTCAGAAAATTTGATTGTTCAAATTCCTCGTCCGAAGAATATGGCTGATGGTAAGAAGCCACAGAAAGGAGGAAAGAAGCCTGAGGTCATGACTACTTTTGAAATACCTGAGGCCATCTATGTTGATTATTGCACACCTGATGAGGCTAAGTACGGAAAGGAAAATAAAAATCAGCGCAAGTTGCGCATACAGAAGATTGAACGGAGATGGGCAAGAGAATGGAGGGAGTACATATATGTGACTCCAAAGTATATGAAGAAATTCACACTTAATCCTCCATGCCCAAGAGCTCCATTTGCACCTCGCCAAGAGGCTAACCCCACCAGCATGAAGCGTGGTGAGGACTTTCCAGAAGAATGGGCCAAGCGCCAAGCTAAGTTGGCGAGACAAGCCAAAGAAGCAGTGAGGAAATTCAATGAAGACTCTGCTGCTGCTGCCACTGAGGCCTCTGTTAAGCCTAGAAAATCTATGGCAAAGAAGCCCGCTCACAAGCCAAGTGCTTCACCAACTATGCCCTCATGGCCAAGTTCCTCAGCAATGCCCTCACGGCCAGAATCTTCAAAGCCCTCATGGCCAGAATCTTCAAAGCCCTCACGGCCAGTTCCAACTACTGCTCCTGCTCCTCCAAAGTCCTCTGCTCCTCCTCCAAAGTCCTCAGCTGCTCCGAAAAAGTCCTCAGTTGCTCTGGAAAAGTCCTCAACACCTGTACATCTGGCCACGTGCCAAAGGACAACATGCATCTCTATTGCCTCTGGTGCCTCAGCAAGTTCCTCAACTGCACCAAAATCTTCATTAGTCCCCACTCTGCTGAAGACAAAGGCAACGGCTGGTCGAGGTCCTCGGCTAAGTCCGAAGAAGAAACAGGTTGCTTTCCAAGTGCCATCTGACGATGAAGCTGATGACGATGAACTTGCAGAAATCATCAAAGATAGACAGGAAAGGGCCGCTAGAGCCAAAGGCACACATGTGCTACTGCTTTTGGATCCTAGGGCGATTCTCGAGTACATTGATCTCTGGCACAAGGATCCAGACACCCCTATGCCTGATTTTCATTTAACTCCTGGTCAAAGTCACATGCTGACCCATTTCATCTCTGAAGAGAAATGGAAATTTGAGAAGGCCAGGCAGATCAAGAAGGCTCAGTTCAGAAAGGAGAAGTTCCTGAAGAAAAACATTGTCAAAATGACAAATGATGAACTCCTTCAGATCCAGTTTGAAATCAAAGCCCTCAACGGTGATTTCAATGCTTACTATGCTGATTGGCAAGGAGCCAAAGTCAGGTTTGTAAAACTGACTGAAAAATTCACAAATGTTGCAGCCCCATTGCAACAAGAAACTCCTCAAGCTGAAGCGTCTGCTCAGCCAACTGAAGAACATGCCAGCACTGCCGATGACATTCAGGCTGCTGAAGAAAATGCTAGTTCCAAGGCTGATGACTCCATTCCAGCCACTGAAGAAATTGCCAGGGCATCCACTAGTGGTGCGCCTGAAGAAACTGAAGAAATCAGGGCAACTGCATCAGTTGCGCCTGAAGAAATTCAACCAGATTCCTCAGCTCCTTCTGCGCCTACCCCAACTCCAATTCTTCCATGTGCATTCGATGTGAAGAAGACCAAGGCTGCAAAGCGAGCTGCAGTGAAGAAAAGGAAAGCATCCAGTGCTTCAGAATCTTCAGCTCCAAAGAAGATGAAGCCTCTGACAAGCTCTATTGAAAATCCAATTGATGTTCCGATTTCCACCATGCCATCAAAGGACCTTGTTCCTTTTGATGAGGAATATGTGATCCCAAGCGGATCTGCTGAAGAACCTCAATCTGCTGCTTTGTCAGAGCAGGTTGATGAAGAAATTGAATCGGATGCGATCCCTTCAACGCCTATTGCTTCCTCGCCAATGCCTCAGTTCACAGCTGAAGAGGCTGGCGTTGAAGAAATTGAAGATGAAGTAGTGGACATTGGCTGCACAACGCCCGTGATGAATGATGACTTTTGGGAAAGTCAACACCCCAATTCTCCACTCTTCACCCCACTACAACAAATACCTCAGTCCCCTGCACCAACAGTTCAAATGGGCTCTGAAGAAACTTATCCCACCTCGTCTGTGCATGAAGACATTCCAGCCGCTAGTGCTGAAGAAGCTGCTGTTGTTGAACCTTTGAACACGCAGACTGCAAATGAAGAGGAACCAGAAATTCCTCAGCCTGAAGAACCTGAGATTGCGATTCCTGAGGTTGTGATGCAACTCACTGACACACCAGTGCCCAAGCCAACGGATCCATTCTCAAAGAAGCAAAAGTTCAAGGCTGAAGATTTCTTCAGTGAGCATGTGTTCTTCACTGACTATAACCCCTATGACTCTGCTCGCATAAGGAAGAGGCGTTTCTGGACTGCTAGTCAAGCAAATTTCTATTCCTAAGTACTGTTCAACAAAGACAAAGTCTTAGATCATGAACATATTCCTCATGTGGACATGGAGTCTCTATCGTGCTTCGAGCTAGTCCTCAGTGTCCTTCACGATGCTGGATTGCTAAATTTCTGCACTGACATCTGTGACTGGAATGAAGAACTCATTCTTCAATTCTATGCAACGCTGCACATCATAGGAAACTCTGAAGATGTGAATTCATGGGTGCTGGACTGGATGTCCGAAAATACTCACTACAAGGCACCAGCAACTGAATTGCTTCGTGCCCTCCCACTCAGTCCTCCCCTTGACAGTGCTCGTTGCATCTACAGTGAGCCTGAGCTTTCAAATCATTTCATGCAAGTGCTGATGAAGCCTTTGAAGCCAGGGCAGGCTCCTCGAACCAAATTCCTTGTCAAGGAATTACTATATGTGCCTCGGACTGTCTATCGCATTCTGACAAAGACAATGAGTCCTTGTAGCGACCCGACCTCAGACGGTCAAGTCTCTGTGCTCAGTGTCATCCCTGGATCAGTAATGCTGACACCACACAGTACTCGGAGGATTTATAACAGAGTAGCAATCACACACTTATTACATCGAATGTCTCAAAAGAGAACTTAATGAAATAAATACGGCTTAAGGCCATCTAAAATGACAACAACGGAAGGCTTGGAAGATAAGCGAGTCCATCAACTCCAACGGCATCACTGAGTATAGAACCACGACCTAAAAGCACCTTACTCGTCGTCTGAAAAGTCTGCAACATGAAACGTTGCAGCCCGAAAACAGGTCAGCACATGGAATATGCTGGCAATGTAACACATAGAGAATAACAATGGAGATAGGCTATACTACATGCATATTTGGCTGGTGGTAAAGCTCTATGGTTACAGTTTTTGCATAAAGCCAATTTTTCCCTACTGCAAAGGAATAAATTCATTTAACTATCATGGTGGTTGTTAAACATTGAGAATGGTTGACAGCATCCTCAATCCCAATTAAAAAGTACTCATTAAAACCCAACAATATTAATTAAAGTAACATGATGGGATTCACATGATAATCAAGTACTAGATACTCAAGATGTCCATAACCGGGGACACGGCTAACCATGATTAGTTTATACACTCTGCAAAGGTTTGCACACTTTTCCCCACATGACTCGATCGCCTCCGCTTGGTTTCCCGCACTACATGGTGTTTGAGAAACGGATGACCAAGACATAGTCTTTCAGAAGCACTAGCACCTTACATGAGGGGTAGACCGTACCAACCTACATCCCCTACATCTGCTAGTCCACCCCGTAAGAGTTCGCACAACTTAGTTAACTATGCTAGAGCCCATAATAGCATGTGGCTGCACACGTATGTTTCTAGTTTGAATAATCTCATGATCCCTTTGAGCCTGGGTGGTGGTCCGAAGAAATACAGGCAAGTCCTGCTAGAAAACAGGTGCCTCAATCCACCCAGATGTGTGTTTAAGTTGCCACCTTAAATAAACCATTAATTAACAATCTCACATCTGTCATGGATATTCACACACCCAATCCACGTCTACTAGCATAGCATGGCATAATAAGCAAACGTAGAAGTAACTCCCAAAGGTTTGATAATAAAACAGGTAATAGGTACTACCTCATCTACTTCCCATCCCACAATTTAATTAGATCCTAATCATGCAATGTTTGAGGATTGATCTAATGTATAAAAACTGGGTAGTAGAAAGGTATGATCAAGTGTTACTTGCCTTGCTGATGATCAGCGAGACCTAGAGACTCGAAGTAACAGGCGGCGCACTCCGGGTATTCTATCGCAGACAAACAAACAAGCATACAATAAGTACTCATCTAATGCACAGGTAAAACTCGAATAAAAGATCCAACCAGAATGTTCAACTTAAGAACTCCGGTTTGCAAAAAGAACCAAATCAAACAAGCAACGAAAGTCAAACGGCGAAAGAAAACAACTTCATTTTACTAATCTGGATCTAAGTCAAATTTTACAGAAGCAAAAACTTGTTTAAGTAGATTATTCGGAAAGAGGGTTTCGAGACGAAACTCCAGGCGCTTGAATCGCCTGATTCCGATAAACGAGCGAAAAGATATACTAAAACGAAAATCGGATCAGAAATCACGATCAGAAAATAACCGCGGAAAATCCGAGAAAAAGAAAAACGACGAACGGATTAACGAACGAACGTTCGTTAATTTAACGAATCTGACGTAGGCGTTCGTTAAAACGAACTAACGGACGAACGTCCGCTAATTAACCTAAACCGAAAAAAACCGAAACTAAAAAAATAAAAAAAACCGTAATGAAAACCGCCCAGTTTTTAAGAAAACCGGCGGCACGCGGTTTGAGGCGGCGGCGAACCTCGACGGCGGCGGCGACGAAGTCCGGCGAGGCTCCGGCGGGTCCAGCAACGGCGGCGGCAGTGGATCTGGCGGGCGACGACGGCGGATCTGGCTAGGGTTAGGGTTTCGCGGGTGGGCCGGGGCGGCGGATCGGGCTGGCGGCGGGGCGAGCTGGCGGGCTGGGGCGCCAGGTCGGGCGCTTTATAAAGTGCCCCCCGAGCGGAGTCCCGCTCGGGCACGGCCCGAGGTCGGTGCGCGTTTTTTTTAAATAATCACGCTCGGTAGAAAAATAAAAAGAAATACTAAATGGACTCCAAAAATCCCGAAATAAATTTTCCCCGGCTTCTAAAATCAAGCCAGACTAGATGAACATTTATTTGGGGCCTAAATGCAATTTTGAAAAACGCGCATTTTTCCTAAATTCAAATAAAAAACGAAAAACTCCAAAATAAATCTTATTTGATTTTTTTATTAAATCTTCATTATATCTTTATTTTGGGAAAGTCATTTTATTCCCTCTCTGAATTTTTGGTAGTAGAAATAATTGAAGATAAAATAAATAAAATCAATGATCCCATTTTCAAAATTTGAGAAATACCCAAATAAGAAAATAACGAAATCCCCAACTCTCTCCGAGGGTCCTTGAGTTGCGTAGAATTTCTAGGATCGAGCCAAAGATGCAACAAAATATGATATGCAATGATGATCTATGTATAACATTCCAAATTGAAAATTTGGGATGTTACAAACCTACCCCCCTTAAGATGAATCTCACCCTCGAGATTCGAGTTGGCTAGCAAATAGGTGAGGGTGGTCCTTGAGCAGATCTTCCTCTCACTCCCAGGTGGCTTCCTCCTTGGTGTGGTGGCTCCACTGAACTTTGCAAAACTTGATAACCTTACTACGGGTAACTCGATTGGCATAATCCAGAATTCTAACTGGTTTCTCCTCATAAGTCAAATCAACCTTCAACTGAATTGCTTCCAGTGGCACAGTATCTCTCAGTGGAATATCGGCTATTTCTGCGTGACACTTCTTCAACTGTGAAACATGGAACACATCGTGAACTCCTAACAATCTCTTAGGAAATTCCAACTTGTACGCTACTTCTCCCATGCGTTCCGAAACCTTGTATGGCCCCACAAAACGTGGTGCTAACTTGCCTTTAACTCCAAAGCGCTTAACTCCTCGTAGCAGAGATACTCGAAGATAAACTCTGTCTCCGACTTCGTATTCTGTCTCCTTGCGTTTCGAATCTGCATAGCTCTTCTGCCTTGACTGAGCTACCTTGAGCCTGTCGCGAATCAACTTTACTTTCTGTTCAGACTCCTTAATAAAATCTGGTCCAAATAACTGGCGGTCTCCAACCTCATCCCACAACAACGGGGTTCTGCACCTCCTTCCGTACAAGGCTTCGAAAGGGGCCATCTTCAAACTGGATTGATAACTGTTGTTGTAAGAAAACTCCGCGTATGGAAAGTTATCATCCCAACTAGATCCATAATCCAACACACAAGCTCTAAGCATATCCTCCAAAATCTGATTGACTCTCTCGGTCTGTCCATCTGTCTGCGGATGGAAAGCTGTGCTAAACTCCAGCCTGGTTCCCAATGTTTTGTGCAATTGCTTCCAGAACTTCGAGGTGAATTGGGTTCCTCTATCTGATACGATACTCCTCGGAACTCCATGCAAACATACAATCCTTGTCATGTATATCTTAGCCAGTTTGGCACCGCTGTAGGTAGTCTTTACTGGAATGAAATGAGCTACCTTCGTCAAACGATCGACTACAACCCAAATCGAGTCATAGCCTGAATGAGTCCTGGGCAATCCCGTGATGAAATTCATGCCTAGTTTATCCCACTTCCATTCGGGTATAGGCAATGGCTGCAACAATCCAGCTGGCTTTTGATGTTCTGCCTTCACCCTCTGACATACATCACAAACTGCTACATACTCTGCAATATCTTTCTTCATTCCGGTCCACCAGAAAGTTTTCTTCAAATCCAAATACATCTTGGTATTCCCGGGGTGAATCGAATATGGTGAATCATGTGCCTCTTGCAGAATCAACCTCCTGATCTCCGGGTCATTGGGCACATAAACACGGTCCTCAAATCGTAGGGTATCGTACTCATCCTCACGAAATCCCTTAGCCTTTCCTTCGTTCATTTTCTCCTTTATAGAGGCAACATCCTTATCTGTCTTTTTAGCTTCTCTGATTTTATCCATCAATGTAGACTGAATCTCCATTGCTGCTACATAGCCTCTCAGAACTATTTCCAAACATAGATCATGAAGATCCTCGGCTAACTCCTTGGGTATTCCTCCCATCATTAGTGTATTGACGTGGCTCTTACGGCTCAACGCGTCTGCTACAACGTTAGCCTTCCCGGGGTGATAATGCAATCTCATATCATAATCCTTAATAAGCTCCAACCATCTCCTCTGCCTGAGATGTAACTCCTTCTGCGTGAAGATGTACTTCAAACTCTTATGATTCGTGTACACCTCACAATGATTTCCAATGAGAAAATGTCTCCACATTTTTAGTGCATGCACTACGGCTGCTAATTCCAAATCATGAGTAGCATAATTCAACTCATGGGGCTTAAGCTGTCGTGAAGCATACGAAACAACTCTTCCCTCCTGCATAAGCACTGCTCCAAGTCCTCGACGTGAAGCGTCGCAATACACTTCATAATCCTTAGTCTGGTCTGGCAGAATTAATACTGGTGAGGTAACCAAACATTTCTTCAACTCCTGGAAACTAGCCTCACACTCCTCAGTCCAAATGAACTTAGTATCCTTTTTCAACAACTCTGTCATAGGCTTGGCAATCTTCGAGAAATTTTCAATGAATCTTCGGTAGTATCCTGCGAGTCCAAGGAAACTCCTGATCTCTCCAACTGTGGTTGGTGCCTCCCAGTTTGTCACAGTGACAACTTTAGTGGGGTCTACGGCAATACCTTCTCCGGATATAACATGTCCGAGAAATCCAACTTCCTTCAACCAAAACTCACACTTGCTGAACTTGGCGTATAGCTGATGTTCTCTGAGCTTCTCGAGTACCAAACGCAAGTGTTCCTTATGTTCCTCTTCATTCTTCGAGTAAACCAAAATATCATCAATGAACACCACGACGAACTTATCGAAAAACTCCATAAACACCTTGTTCATCATGTTCATAAAATAGGCTGGGGCGTTAGTCAGACCAAATGACATAACGGTATACTCATACAGCCCATACCTGGTGGTAATAGTCGTCTTCGGTATATCTTGCTCCCGAATCTTCAACTGATGGTACCCTGATCGCAAATCGATCTTGGAAAACACCTTAGCTCCTTGCAACCGATCAAACAGATCATTGATCATTGGTAGTGGGTACTTGTTCTTGATTGTTACTCCATTCAATCCGCGATAATCAACAACCATTCTTAACGATCCATCCTTCTTTTCCACCAGAAGTACTGGCGATCCCCAAGGCGAAGAACTTGGGCGAATAAAACCTTTATCCAACAACTCCTTGATCTGCTTCTTAATTTCCTCCAAATCTTGGGCTGGCATCCTGTACGGTCTCTTGGATATAGGTCCAGTGCCTGGCAGTAGCTCAATTAAGAACTCAATGTCTCTATCCGGTGGCATGCCTGGCAACTCTTCTGGAAATACATCGGGAAAATCCCTTACCACTGGTACTTCCTCCTGCACAACTCCTGATAAGGAATTTACATGTGCTCTCCTCGCCTCATGCCGTGATACATACTTGATCCTTCTTCCTTCAGGGGTGGTAAGAAAAATCGACTTACTGACGCAATCAATGTTCCCTCCATACTTTGATAACCAATCCATGCCTAATATCACATCCAAACCTTGAGATTCCAAAACTATTAGGTCCGAGGGAAATACATGGTGTCCAATCCTTAATGGTAGTCGATCACACCATTTACTAGCCGTATACTCTGCTCCGGGTGAGGTTACTAGCATGGGTGACCTAAGTGCTTGGGTTGGAAATTTATATTTATCCACAAATCCCCTTGATATGTATGAATGCGATGCACCAGTATAAAAAAGAACAACTGCAGTAAATGCCTTAACCAAAAACTTACCTATTACTGCGTCTGGCTGAGCTTCAACCTCCTCCACGGTAACATGGTTCACTTGCCCCCGGTTGAACGGGTTCGGCTTCTTTACTGAGCTTCCATTGCCATTTCCATTTTGGGCTTCTGGGCAATCATTTGCATAATGCCCCGTCTTGCGGCACTTATAACAGGTGATGTGGCTCAGGTCTGCTTTGGATGGTGTTGACGGGTTGGTGCGGCTTTGTCCATTGCTTCCTCTATTCCCGTTTCCATTCTTTGTGCCATTGTGATTGTGCGAGCTGCCTCTTCCATGAGTATGCTGAAAATGTCCTCCTGACTTTGGGGTAAAGCGTGGCTTCTGATGAGCTCCAGAATTATACTTCCCCTGTGCATACTTCCTCTTACGATTATCAATCTGCTGCTGCTTCCCTTCAATCATAAGAGAATGATCTACTAACTCTTGGTAGTTATTGAAGGTGGCTACCATCAACTGCATGTTCAGCTCATCATTCAGTCCTTCTAGAAACTTCTCCTGCTTAGCCGCATCCGTAGCAACATCATCTGGGGCATAACGTGCTAGCTTACTAAAATCATCCACATACTGGCCAACTGTCCGTCCTCCTTGGCGTAAGTTGCGAAACTCACGCTTCTTCATGGCCATAGCTCCTACTGAAACATGGGCAGTACGAAAAGCTTGCTGAAACTGATTCCATGTGACAATGTCTACAGGGTAAGTGGCTGTAAAATTCTCCCACCATGCTGTTGCGGGTCCGTCAAGCTGATGTGCAGCAAACTTCACCCTTTCTCCATATGTACATCCTGCAGTGGTCAACTCCCTCCCTATCTTACGGAGCCAATCATCTGCAACAATCGGCTCGATCCTATTGGAAAACACCGGCGGATTCAGCCTTAAGAAACGGGTCAAATGGTCAACAGGTGGTGGTGGCGGGTTGTTGTTGTTGCCTTGGTTCTGTTCCAATGTTTGAATCAAGGTATTCTGCTGTTGAATCAACTGAGTGATCTCTGGCGGAAAAACAAACTCGGGGTCGCGTCTCGGAGGCATCTGAGGGTTTAAAGGGGCGAGTTAAGAATAGAATGAGGTCTAGTGAGAATACACTACCCATATGCAGATGAGACAAAAACACAATATCATTCCAATCAATTCAAACAAGGGCATACAACGGTCTAACTATCGTTACAAAAGTGCTTGGACTAAAACTAGTTAAATGGTGGAAAATTCTACTACTGTTATGGTGGTCAACTAGAAAAACTGCTCCGATGCAGATTCCATGATATCTGCTCCAGCTTCATCAACATAGTCATCATCGCTGTCGTCGGGATCCGAGTCAGTGTCGTCGATGATGATATAATTATCTGGACATTAGGTTCATCCTCTTCTCCTCTGGATGCTGAACCTCCCATGAATACTCCAATCTTCTCCTTAAGATCACCGTTCTGTCTTACTAGAGCGACGATTTCTTCCATATAATCTTTGCGCGTAGCCTTGAGTTCTGCTTCTAGCTCCTTGATCCTGGTCATAGCCTTCTGTAGCTCCTCCATATCTGTGCACATCTGGTTGTCCTGGCGTCGGATGTGTTGGTTTAACTCCTGAATATAAGCTGCGATTGATCCGTCCCTCCTGGTGGCGATCATCTCCCAATGCTCATCTCGGCGCCCACAAATCTGGTAGATAGTATTCTTGAGGTCGTTGTAGTAAACTTCTCCAATTCGTCCCATGGCGATGTGAGCTGCCATGCTCTTTCCTAGGCTCCATGTTGGCACATCAAAGGTAAACTCTATTGGCTCTGTGACTGGTGCAAATGTCCTTCCTGGAATGTAGACTTGAATCCTCCAGCTCTCCTCTTCGGGTAAAGTGGCGTTGAAAGTTCCAGTGAAGCTTGGTACTCCTATGTTCAAGTATCTAGCGGCTTCCTTCAAGTGACATCCAAAAGGTGAATTCTCATCTGGTTGCGCGAACTTGATCCTTGCATCCGTCATCCTAAAGAATAGAAAAGATGAGGAGTCAGAAATGAGAAGAAAGAGTAGTGATCTAGGGCTTAAGCTTAGTGGTCGTGTCCTACAGTCAGCGTGTGCTCTGATACCACCTTTGTAGCGACCCGACCTCAGATGGTCAAGTCTCTGTGCTCAGTGTCATCCCTGGATCAGTAATGCTGACACCACACATTACTCGGAGGATTTACAACAAAGTAGCAATCACACACTTATTACACTGAATGTCTCAAAAGAGAACTTAATGAAATAAATATGGCTTAAGGCCATCTAAAATGATAACAGCGGAAGGCTTGGAAGATAAGAGAGTCCATCAACTCCAACGGCATCACTGAGTATAGAACCACGACCTAAAAGCACCTTACTCGTCGTCTGAAATGTCTGCAACATGAAATGTTGCAGCCCGAAAATGGGTCAGCACATGGAATATGCCGGCAATGTAACACATAGAGAATAACAATGGAGATAGGCTATACTACATGCATATTTGGCTGGTGGTAAAGCTCTATGGTTACAGTTTTTGCATAAAGACAATTTTTCCCTACTGCAAAGGAATAAATTCATTTAACTATCATGGTGGTTGTTAAACATTGAGAATGGTTGACAACATCCTCAATCCCAATTAAAAAGTACTCATTAAAACCCAACAATATTAATTAAAGTAACATGATGAGATTCACATGATAATCAAGTACTAGATACTCAAGATGTCCATAACCGGGGACACGGCTAACCATGATTAGTTTATACACTCTGGAGAGGTTTGCGCACTTTTCCCCACACGACTCGATTGCCTCCGCTTGGTTTCCCGCACTACATGGTGTTTGAGAAATGGATGACCGAGACATAGTCTTTCAGAAGCACTAGCACCTTACATGAGGGGTAGACCGTACCAACCTACATCCCCTACATCTGCTAGTCCACCCCGTAAGAGTTCGCACAACTTAGTCAACTATGCTAGAGCCCATAATAGCATGTGGCTGCACACGTAAGTTTCTAGTTTGAATAATCTCATGATCCCTTTGAGCCTGGGTGGCGGTCCGAAGAAATACAGGCAAGTCCTGCTAGAAAACAGGTGCCTCAATCCACCCAGATGTGTGTTTAAGTTGCCACCTTAAATAAACCATTAATTAACAATCCCACATCTGTCATGGATATTCACTCACCCAATCCACGTCCACTAGCATAGCATGGCATAATAAGCAAACGTAGAAGTAACTCCCAAAGGTTTGATAATAAAACAGGTAATAGGTACTACCTCATCTACCTCGAAGTAACAGGCGGCACACTCCGGGTATTCTATCGCAGACAAACAAACAAGCATACAATAAGTACTCATGTAATGCACAGGTGAAACTCGAATAAAAGATCCAACCAGAATGTTCAACTTAAGAACTCCGGTTTGCAAAAAGAACCAAATCAAACAAGCAACGAAAGTCAAACAACGAAAGAAAACAGCTTCGTTTTACTAATCTGGATCTAAGTCAAATTTTACAGAAGCAAAAACTTGTTTAAGTAGATTATTCGGAAATAGGGTTTCGAGACGAAACTCCAGGCGCTTGAATCGCCTGATTCCGATAAACGAGCGAAAAGATATACTAAAACGAAAATCGGATCAGAAATCGCGATCAGAAAATAACCGCGGAAAATCCGAGAAAAAGAAAAACGACGAACGGATTAACGAACGAACGTTCGTTAATTTAACGAATCTGACGTAGGCGTTTGTTAAAACGAACTAACGGACAAACGTCCGCTAATTAACCTAAACCGAAAAAAACGAAACAAAAAAAACAAAAAAAACTGTAATGAAAACCGCCGGTTTTTAAGAAAACCGGCGGCACGCGGTTCGAGGCGGCGGTGAACCTCAGCAGCGGCGGCGACGAAGTCCGGCGAGGCTCCGGCGGGTC